>NC_051085.1:41142172-41155213 GCF_004664715.2 Peromyscus leucopus | reverse complement strand
GTAATAACCTGAGATGATTCTCTGGATTTTCCTTGTTTCTTTGTTATGTCTCCCTTTTTCATTTCTGATTTTGTTTAATTAGGGTGCTCTCTCTTTGCTTTTGTGTAATTTGGCCAGGGGTTTGTCTATCTTGTTGGTTTTCTTCTCAAAGAAGCCAACTCTTTGTTTTCATTGATACTTTGTATTGTTCTCTCTTATTTGATTTCAGGCCCTCAATTTGACTTATTTTCCTGGGATCTATTTCTCACGCTTGGTGAGTTGGTTTTCTGTTTTGTTTCTAGAGCTTTCAGTTTTGCTGTTAATTCATTGTATGGGAAATGCTCCATCTTCTTTATGTGTGGCATTTAGATGCTATGAATTTTCCCTTAGCACTGCTTTCAAAGTGATCCCATAAGAATTGGGTATGTTGTACTTTCATTTGTCATTGAAATTCTAGAATCTTTATTTCTTTTTTTTATTTCCTTCTTTGACCGCATGGGTGTCTTCAGATAGGCATGAATTCAGTTTTCCCATGATACTTGTAAGGCTTTTCTATAATTTTGTGTTGTTGAACATCTATACTTTAAAGGCAATGGTTGGTCTGATAAGATCAAGGTTTGCTTTTTATTAATTAGGACCTTTTAAGAATCATCTAACACAAATGTATACAAATTAGGTTAATTGTCAAATTTTGACCTTAGACAAAAGCTTGACCTATACAACATACAATGTCACCACGACATGATTGACATTAGGTAACTGAAAAAATTTAATTAGTAGTGCCCCAACCTTCTAATGCAGCCCGCTAGCTAATTTGTAAAGTTGACATGAAATGGTCAGATGTGCCCTACAATGTTCCTACCTTTGAGACTTTAAGCAAAGAGGAGCCCCCAGAATGGTGAAAAATTTTAGAAAGAGAAGCGTAAAACAGAAAGACCCAGTAAATGTGAAGAGAAAGATAGGAAACTATTAATAGTGTGAAAACACAGTTTACACATAAAAAGATATGCTTTGAATAAGAAAAGATTTCTGTGGTAAGTGAACTCACTTGATCAAAAAACACATAAGATGAATTTTGTCAAAGCCAGAAATATGTTAACTTTAAAAACACACTATTTTATTTTAAACTCTTTTTTAATTTTATGATTAATTTAATTTTACATGTCAGCCATGGATTTCCCTTCCTGCCCCTTCACAGAAGCCGCTCCCAGCCCCCCTCTTCTCATTCCACCTCCTCAGGACATAAGACTCCCTGGGGATTGAGTTCAACCTGGTAGAACTTCAAGGTCCAGGCAGGTTCAGTCCCTCCTCCCAGGCTGAGTGAAGTGTTCCTGCATAATCCCACCGTTCCAATATAGCCAGGCTCATACTACTAAGGATACATTCCCGTCCCACTGTCTGGGTGCCTCCCAAACAGTTCCAAGCTAATCAAACTGTCTCAGTTATCACAGAGGGCCTGATCCATTGGGGCGTCCACAGCTGTTTGGTCATTAGTTCATGTGTTTTCTATTAGTTTGGTATTTGTTCCTGTGCTTTTTCCAATTCTTGGTCTCAACAATTCTTGCTCATAACTAGTCCCTCTTCTTTCTTGCCAATTGGGACTTCCTGGATCCAACTGGGGCCCTGGCCATGGATGTTGCATCTGGTTACCGTCGGCAATTGATGGTTTTTAGCACAACAATTGAGGGTGTTTGGCCATTCCTATCACCAGAACGGTCAGTTCAGGCGTTTCTCACCAATTTCGCCAGTTTAAGTCCTAAATTGGTGTGGGGGGGGGGGGGGAAGGGTAATTTTTTTTTGGGTTTTGGGGATTTTTTTTCCTCCCCCCCCCCCGCCTCCGTTGGGGGGGACCCCCTCCTTCTCCAGCACTTTTCGCTTCTTCCTATTCTCAAGTGGGTCTTTCATTTATATGTCTCCTATTCCTTGTTCCCCTCTGTTCTCGATCCATCTGGATCCTTGCTCCCCTAAGCTCTCTTTCCTTAACCCTTGCCTTCATTACCTACCACTCACTCCAGGTTGTTCATGTAGATCTCATCCATTTCTCTGTTATTGGGAGATCCCTGTGTCTTTCTAGGTTCCTCTTTTCTAGGTAGCCTCCCTGGAGTTGTGAGTAGCAGTCTAGTCATCTTTGTTTACATCTAGTATCTTCCTATGAGTGAATACATACATGTTTGTCTTTCTGAGTCTGGGTTACCTCACTCAAGATGATTTTTTCTAGATCCATCCATTTGCCTGCAAACCTCATGATGTCATTGTTTTTCTCTGCTAAGTAGTACTCCATTGTGTATATGTACCACATTTTATTCATCCATTCTTCAGTTGAAGGGCATCTAGGTTGTTTCCAGGTTTTGGCTAGTACAAACAATGCTGATATGAACATAACTGAGCAAGTGCCCTTGTGGTATGATTGAGCATTCCTTGGTTATATGCCCAAGAGTGGTATAGCTGGATCTTGGGGGAGATTGATTCCCTATTTTAAGAAAGCGGCATATTGATTTCCAAAGTGGCTGTACATGTTTGCTTTCCCACCAGCAATGGAGGAGAGTTCCCCTTGCTCCACATCCTCTCCAGCATAAGCTGTCTTGAGTGTTTTTGATCTTAGCCATTCTGACAGGTGTAAGGTGGTATCTCAGAGTCGTTTTGATTTGCATTTCCCTGATGATTAAGGATGTTGAGCAATTCCTTAAATGTCTTTCAGCCATTTGAACTTCCTCTGTTGAGAATTCTCTGTTTAGTTCTATAGCCCTTTTCTTACTTGGACTGTTGTGCATTTAGGAAGTGATCTCCTATGCCAATGTGTTCAAGACTACTTCCTACTTTCTCTTCTAGCAGGTTCAGAGTAGCTGGATTTATGTTGAGGTCCTTGATCCACTTGGACTTAAGTTTTGTGCACGGTGACAGATATGGATCTATTTGCAGCCTTCTAGACATTGACATCCAGTTATGCCAGCACCATTTGTTGAAGATGCTTTCTTTTTTCCATTGTACCGTTTTGGCTCCTTTGTCAAAAATTATTATGTTCATAGGTGTGTGGGTTAATGTCAGGGTCTTCAATTTGATTCCATTGGTCCACATGTCGGTTTTTATGCCAGTACCAAGCTGTTTTTATTACTGTAGCTCTATAGTAGAGCTTGAGGTCAGGGATCATGATGCCTCCAGAGGTTGTTTTATTGTACAGGATTCTTTTGGCTATCCTCGGTTTTTTGTTTTTCCATATGAAGTTGATTGTTTTTCTTTCCAGATCTGTGAAGAATTGTGTTGGTATTTTGATGGGGATTGCATTGAATCTGTAGATTGCTTTTGGTAAGATTGCCATTATTACTATGTTAATCCTGCCTATCCGTGAGCATGGGAGATCTTTACATTTTCTGACATCTTCTTCAATTTCTTTTTTCAGGGACTTAAAGTTCTTGTCATATAGGTCCTTCACTTGCTTAGTCTCACTTACCCTAAGGGATTTTATATCATTTGTAGCTATTGTAAAGGGTGATGTATCTCTGATTTCCTTCTCAGCCTGTTTGTCAATGTATATAAGAGGGTTACTGATTTTTTTGAGTTGATCTTGCATCCTGCTATATTGCTGAAGGTTTTTATAAGCGGTATCAGTTCCTTGGTTGAATTTTTGGGGTCACTTATGTATACTATCATGTCATCTGCAAATAGGGAAACCTTGACTTCTTTTCCAATTTGTATCCCCTTAATCTCCTTATATTTTCTTATTGCTCTGGCTAGAACTTAAGGTACTATATTGAATAAGTATGGGGAGAGTGGACAGCCTTGCCTAGTTCCTGATTTTAGTAAAGTAGCTTTGAGTTTCTCTCCATTTAATTTGATATTGGCTGTTGGCTTGCTGTAAATTGCCTTACTATGTTTAGGTATGTTCCCTGTATTCTTGATCGCTCCAAGACCTTTATCATGAAGGAGTGTTGGATTTTGTCAAATGCATTTTCTTCATCTAGTGAGATGATCATGAGTTCTTTTTCTTTGAGTTTGTTTATATGGTGTATTACATTGATGGACTTTTGTGTGTTGAACCACCCTTGCATCCCTGGGATGAAGCCTACTTGATCATGGTGGATAATTGTTTTGATGTGTTCCTGGCTGGATTCAGTTATCCAGTATTTTATTGAGTATTTTTGCATCAATGTTCATGATGGAGATCAGTCTGTAGTTCTCTTTCTTTGTTGCATCTTTGTTTGGTTTAGGAATCCAGGTAATTGTAGCCTCATAGAAGGAGTTTGATAATATCCCTTCTGCTTCTATTGTGTGGAACAATTTAAAGAGTATTGGTATTAATTCTTCTTTGAAGATCTGTAGAACTCTGCTCTGAATCCATCTGTTCCTGGGCTTTTTTTGGTTGGAAGACTTTTAATGACTGCTTCTATTTCCTTAGGGGTTATTGTATTATTTATATAGTTTATCTAGTCTTGATTTAACTTAGGTATGTGGTACCTATCCAGAAAATTATCCATTTCTTTTAGATTTTCAAGTTTTGTGGAGTAGAGGTTTTTGAAGTATGACCTGATGATTCTCTGGGTTTCCTCATTGTCTGTGGTTATGTCCCCCTTTTCATTTCTGATTTTGTTAATTTGGATGCTCTCTCTTGTCTTTTGGTTAGTTTGAATAAGGGCTTGTCTATCTTGTTGATTTTCTCAAAGAACCAACTCTTTGTTTCATTAATTTTTTGTATTGTTCTCTTTGTTTCTATTTCATTGATTTCAGCTCTCAAATTGATAATTTCCTGGCATCTGCATGGGGGAACATGTGAAAGTAGCTGACTCAGGTGACATTTGGAGCCCAAGTGCCTGTGGAGTTTGCTGCAGAGAGGCTGCAACAGAAAAATCCCAAACTCTCTCAGAGGGCTTGGGGAAAAAAGAAAGGAAAACCTAGCTGGTGAGGAGGTGACTCTGGTGGGAGACCCTCACATGCAGCTCTGCCATGTGCCATTGGCCACAAAGCCACAGCCAATCAGCTTTTTTTGAATTGGTGCCCCAAAAGTTGGATGCTAGAGGAAGTGTGAATCTAATTAGTCCTAGCCACAGCAGCACTTTAGGTTAGTTTTCCCAGAGAAGTCTCCCAGGGTAGGAAAGGAATTACCATTCTGGACCACTGTAAAGCTCTTAGGAAAAAAAAAAAAAAAAAAAAAAAAAAAAAAAAAAAAAAAAAAAAAAAAAAAAAAAAAAAAAAAAAAAAAAAAAAAAAAACAAAACAAAACAAAACAAAAAAAAAACCCTGCTGTGCAGCTATTAGGAAAAATCTCTCCTAAAGGAGCCATGCATTGATTTGCCACTAATCAAACAAAAGTGTTGTGGCTCTAGGTTTTGTTTCTTTCCAGCTTTTCGGGAGGAAGGTCAGCAGCTACAGTGTCATTACAGCTGACATTTCTCTGTCCCACACATCATACCGAACTCAGGCAGCCAGCAAGCTTCACATGGTGACTGAGGGTAAAAATTTCCCATGCTTAATTTTTTGAAGCTGCATCCTAAGATCGCCATGAGCTGTTTTAAGGACACCTGGTCTTTCTATTAGCCCAACCCAAGGTCTTTATTTGCCTGTAAGGTTTTTTTTTTTTTGTTTGTTTGTTTGTTTTTTAACACCCAAAGCAACTTCCTGGTGTTGACCACGTTTTCTTGCCTTCTAGACCATTTCAAAGTGACTTGAGAAAGGTCATTAGCATTTTAATTGCCTCCTGTGAGGCAAGTGGTTTGCCTGTTTCCTCTTTTTGGGAGGCAAGCTAAGCTTTCTAAACAGCATTTGGGAAAAAGCGATGTTTGGAGCTGAAAAGGCAGAGATTTTGGACAGTGCAGTACCAGCAGTATTCCCTGCGGGCTGCTTGTCTATACCGTCTTGCTTTTATGAGCCAAAGTTTCCAAGCAGCCCCTCCAGGTCCAGAAGAAAACCCAGCTGTGGCTGATTGAGGCCACTGCACACTGCACTCCCGGTTCCGTTCACAGGGTCTGTAATCATACTGAAGTCAAAATCAAACTTTTGCACATTTGGCAAGGGAGGTTTTTGTCTTCCCTAAGCTCACATTAGGACAAGTGTACCTCCCTAAACAGACTCTTCACTTGGCACTGTCTCTGACCGCACACAAGCAGACAGGTCACACACACCCCCGCGCCCCCCCCCCCCCCCCCCCCCACTTTCTATGCACTTGGACACCTGCTTGGTGTCAGAAGCAAAAAAACCTTTCAGGGCTTCGCTCTCCTTCCTCACGGGGTCAGTGAAAAACGATGGGAGTACTTGAAACAAGAGTTATTTTAGAAAGATCTTTTTCCCCATAGATCTCCTACTTGTCTCCTCCTCCCAGATGCAGAGTCCCTGACCTCACTACAGTCACTATCTCTGCTCAGGTTCTCTGTTATCTGCTTTCTGTTCTGGGGTAGGGGCTTGAGTCCCTGCTTCTGGAAGGCCAAATTCTGCCTCAGCATCTCCCAGGCTGCCATTGCAGCTGCTGCAGGAACTTAACCCTGCTCTCTTCATTGCAGGAATGATTTCAAAGCCTCCACAGCTTTCTCTGTGCAGCAACTTTCTCCTGGGTCCTGGGTCCGGGGCCAACTCTGCCCCAGTTCAGGCCCTACACTAAGAGTGTCATGCTCTTCTCCTGAAGATGATGGGCAGCCTGGCCTCCTCTGTGCTTCTGCTCATGCTCTGCCCCAGCTGCTTCTCTAACACTGGCTTGAAAGGGAGACAGGAATAGCAGAGAGAGTTTGCCACCTTCCAAGAGGGAGTTTGCTTTGTTTTGTTTTGTTGTTGTTTCTATGGCAATTACAGGTCACTTTCCCATTCTGATATATGTTCCCTCCAGGTGAGTCTAATTTTACCTTCATGGAAAGAAAAAAAGATCTGAGAAGGAAAGACCTGAAAAGCTTCCAGGTTTTTGTTTTGTTTTGTTTTTTGTTTGTTTGTTTGTTTGTTTGTTTTTTGAGTAAGAGAAATTACTAGATTTTTCAAGGCAGAGACAAGTTCCTCCCTTGTCTCATTTCAAGAATTCTGTTCCTTAAATTTGGCTTCATGGCCATTAAGGAACTGATCCTGATTGTGTGGTGGTGTAAGAGTATCTGCCAGCAGAGTGGAGGGATTTGTTTCATCTGTGTCCACCTCAGGGAATGTTCTTCCCTGCCACCCAGGGCTTAAATATAAGCTGTCTACAGGCCAAAGGCTCCCACGGGAATCTTCTCCTGCCTGTTTTCGTCATAGTATTTTTTCATGACTCCAATTCTTCCCCAGGAGTCTGCATTCAGAGTCCCTTAGTTTGGAGAGTCAAGAATACAGCTCCTCTGTCTTGTTGCTTTTCTTATTCTAAGTTATTTCCTATACTATATTGCTATATTCTACCTTACTCTTTTTTCCTACACTATATTCCTATATTCTATCTTGCCCTAAATTTTTTTCTTACCCAATATTTTATACCTAATCCTATATTTTTACTTATTTTTATAGATAGAAATTAAGAAAGAGAGAGAAACCTAGAAAGAGAGAGAGACTCGCTGATTTCTAACTTCTCACTCCGACTTTCCTTTCAACCACTTTACAATTTACTCCTGAAAATAGAATATCCCCACTTTCACTTTTACTACAAAACCGGACATGTCCAAACTGCTTCCCGTGGGGGTTCCTGAACCTGTGCCCCACATTCTGTCACCAAGTGGGAGGCCAGCTCCCACTTTCTCCCCAGGGTACTCTTGAGGAGTAAGGGATAAGAAATATTAGGTAGAAAGATGGTGAGGAGAGAAGACAGAAAAACAGGATAGCTTCGGGAGGGAGTGGATCAATATGCACTAGCCCCTTCTCTCTGTTCAAAAGGGCTTTTTATAGAAATGCCAAGGAGTGGAGCAAAAAACCTCCCCCCCAACACAGCAAAGTGCAGACCTTTCCAATCACCTAGTGACCACACATGTGGTCAAGCCATCCCTTAATGCAGCCCTGCTGGGTAAAGCAAGCTCAGATCTCACTAGAAAATCTCTGTGGGCCCCAGCATCTTCTATAGCCCAGGGTGGCCTTGAACTTCAGATCTTCCTGCTTCTTCCTCCCAAGTGCTGGAATCAAAGGTGTGTGCAACCACTGCCTGGCCTCTATCCTTAACTAGTGGCTAGCTCTGCCCTCTGCCAGGCAAGCTTTATTTGCCAAACCACAAACAATATGCCATATATTATAATCTTTTGGTATATGTGCACAAGTGTCTTTTTTTCATGTTCACCTTCATCTGAGTTTTATAATATTTTACAGTTGCTTCTCTATCAGAAATTTCAGTTTAGTGAGTTTAGAAAATGATTTTTCCATCTTTTCCTACAGCATAGTGTTCATACTTCTCCAAAGTCTATAAAATGGTATAATATATTACAATTGAAATTATAAGTAATATGTAAAAATATGTAGTATTATATAAATATACTAAGCACATAAATACATTATATATTTTATTAATATAATAACATGCATATCAAGTGGAATAATGTATTACAGTATTACAGTTGTTCCTCTATCAGAAGTTTCAGTTTGATGAGGTGATATATGATTTTTCCATCATTACCTCCAGTGTAGTGTTCATACTTCTCTCAAGTGTCTCAAATACATTTTGAACCTAATTCTGGACTACAGTCTCTATGTTTTAACTTTACCTTTTCCACATTTGTAACGACTGCATAACTTTACCTTTTCCACATTTGTAACGACTGCATAAACACAGCTTTCAGATTTAGAAAACTCTCTCTGAGTTTCCACCAATGCATCTCTGTGGTTACATTATTGTCACCCTAACCTGGAAGGCTCCTGTCACTTTGCTCCTCTGCCTGTTGACACATAGGAAGGGGTGAGCTCTGGTGACATATCAGGGGAGTTTTAGCCAGAATATCAGGCTCCAAAGGATGCTCAATCTGAATGATTTCCACCACTGCAGACATTTCATCTATTTTTTGGAAGCCTGGGTTCCCAGAACTGTTTCAAGACACCTGCTAAGTTGTTCTATCCACTTGCTACAGGATTAAGCTTCTCACTGTGATTTAAAACCTGGTGTTCATTTTTTCTCTTGTTAAAATATTTTGTAGTTTTTCTATTAATATCTTATTTAGCACATAGTTATATGGGAGCACATTCTTTGACACTGAAATGTTTGAGGGTTTCCCACATATCTTCCTGCTATTGATTTCATATTTATTGCTGTTGTGGTCAGAAAGTATTTTTTATTTTATTTTTTTATAGCATGGTTTCTAAGCTGTCTACTGTAGTCAGTCTTTTTTACTCTTTGCTTTTGGGGGCCCATCACCCAGCTCCCAAATAAATACAAGGATACTAATTTTTTCGTATGAAAACTTTGTCTTGGCTTGTTTTTTGCCAGCTTTTCTAAACTTAAATTATCCAATATACTTTTTGCCTATGGGCTTTTACCTTCTCTATATTTCTTTCTTTACTTCTTACTCCATTGCTGGCTGTGTGGCCTGGTGGCTGCCCCTCGTCCTCTCTCCTTCTTCTCCTCCCTCTTCTTTTCTTTCTCATTTATGTCTCTACCTATCAGCCCCACCTATTTCTCTCTCCTGCCTAGCTATTGGCCATTCAGCTCTTTATTAGACCAGTTAGGCAGGTGAAGTAACACACCTTCACAGAGTTAAACAAATGCAACATAAAAGAATGCAACACATCTTTGCATCAATTAAACAAATGTTCCACAGCATATAAGAATGTAACACATCTTAAACAAAGATTCTACAACAATCTACCCTTTATGTATTTTAAACTCTATTTGGTGGCTCAAAAATGACCTTTCAGAGTGTCACATGCCTTTAATCCCAGCACTTGATCGGCAGAGGCAGGTGGATCTCCATGAGTTCAAGGCCAATCTGGTCTACATAGTGAGTTCCAGGACAGCCAGGGTTATATAGTGAGTCCCTGGGTCAAAACAAAACAACAAAACTGAGAAAAATAAAGAGCCTTCTTGTGGATGCCCCACATGAATTGAAACAGAACATGTATTCTAGAAATGTTAGCCAAAGAAACCTGTTGAGTCCTGTGGGAATCCTGATTTTGTTTCTGTTGTTGTGAACTTCTCTCAACTACTGAGAGAAGAGTGCTGACGTCCCCAGCTGTAGTGACACATTTAAGTTTACCTTTGGTCTATGCATCTTGAAACTTGTGACTTCTCATTTTATGTAGGGTGGCCACCCCTTTCTTCTGTTCTTAGGAAAAGAGGGAAGTAATGATCCTGCCCTTTCTCAGAGGAGTTTCTCATTCTTTTTAGTTCAGTTCACCCAGCTGGCTGACATATGGTCTCAGCTCTCTTCACAGTTCAAGAAAAGGAGTTTTCTGTGACTGGAATGACTTTAATAATTGTTCAAGAGGATGGAATTTTCTTGTAGCTTTTTATGACACCACACCCAGTAGTACTTGCTTTTAGGAATTGTCTTTCCCTACATTATTTAAAAAAAAAAAAAAAAAAAAAAAAAAAAAAAACTTTTTTCTTATTAGTCCTCATAATAGCCATGGCCCAGTAATTGGAAACTGAAGCCCCACAAAAGCCCCTCCTAAGCAAGGCAATTGATTTAAAAATTAGTCTAAAGAAAGTGTTTCTTGTGTTAAGATTTGAGTAGGAGTGTATCTGTCTTAAAAATCTATTTTTTTCATACATCATACCTCATTTTGCAGACAGGCATTAACCTTCTGCATGGTGGCAGTGGTTCTCAACCTGTGGATCAGTTTTCCTGCATATCAGATATTTACATTATGATTCATAACAGTAGTAAAATTATAGTTAGGAAGTAGCAACAAAAATAACTTTATGGTGGGGGTCACCACAACATGAAGATCTATTTTAGAGGGTCACTGTGTTTGGAAGGTTGAGAAACACTGGTCTAGAGTGAGTGTGGTGTGCTTAGTGTGTTCATTCCATTGATTCTCAGATTTGAATGTCTGAATCTCCCAGGTTACTCAGAAGAAACTCATGTAGCATCTGAGTGATACCAGGGATGATTGAAATTTATAATTATAGATACACCCTGCTCTACTTTCTGCTCTATTTCATTGGTTGTACACAGAAGTGTTAAAGTGTGAAGTGTTTTTTTCTGAAGAAGGCCTTCCTAAGGAAATGGAAGACAGCTTAACTAGAAATCAAATAACTTGGGTCCTGTGCAGAGTTGACACTTTGGGCTAATTTTAAAATTTCATCTGTCTGTGGGACAAAGTTCTCTGCCTTAATAGAAAAGTCACCTGTAGCTTTTGGTCTTTCCTCCTACAGCAACACTTTCTTCAGAGGAAGAGAGAGATTCCTCAGACTCAGGAATTAAGCAACTCCTTGAGTTTGAGAAAGTAAAACTCAGAAGTTTTAGAGGACAAACCAAGTGGTGAAAGAGAAGACTCTGATTAGCATAGCTTCAGATAAGATCTCAGACCTGTCCAGAGGTCTGAAAGCTGTACAGTTTCAGAGTCACCATCTGTGTTGAGGTGACCTCTGTAGTGATACAGCTACTGTGAACTCATCCCAGCTCCTGTAACTCCTCACCACACTAGTGTGAGTGACCCCAAAGAAATCCAGTGGTTCCCAAGTTGGACATTTGTGCTGTTGGTAATTCGGTCTGCGATAGGTTCACATTGTGGTGTGAGTGAGTGTGTGTGCGTGTGCGTGTGTGTGGTGTGTGTGTGTGTGTGAGAGAGAGAGAGAGAGAGAGAGAGAGGGAGGGAGGGAGGGAGGGAGGGAGAGAGAGAGAGAGAGAGAGAGAGAGAGATAGAGAGAGAGAGAGAGAGAGAGAGAGAGAGAGAGAGAGAGAGACCCAGGTAAAATCTCTGGTCCTACAGAGATAAACTAATTTATCTTAAATAAATTTTAAGAAATTTATTAGAGGGCTGGAGTGATGGCTTAGCAGTTTAAAGAACTTGCTGCTCTTGGAGAGGACCTGGGTTCAGTTCCCAGTACTCAGAACCATCTGTAATTCCAGTTCCAGGGGATCCGATGTCCTCTTCTGGCTCTGGAAGCACCAGGTACACATGTTACATATACATATAATGTTACATTATTCATACACATTATAAAAGTAAAACTTAATCTTTAAACAATGTCATAGCACATTCATGACACATAATAATTGGCTTTCACTGTGGTGTTTTCATAAATGTGTACAAGACATTGTGGTCATATCAACCCTTCTATTTCCTCTCATGTTCCCTTCCCACCTCCTCCAGTTTGCTTCCTCTTCCCAATTACTCTTCCTCTACTCTCATCTTAGTGGGGATTTTTTTTTTTAGATTATTATTGAACCAATGAATCCATTTGGGGTTATTCATGAAGTGAGGGTGAGGAGCTATTTATAAGAACATGGGGTCCTTCCTAGTGTCCACACCACTGAACAAAATGTCTCTCTCCCTCCAGCACCATTAACTGCAGATAGATTCTAGAGAGCTCTGGAGCCTCATGAGCCCCTCTCCCTCCATGAAGGGAAGGTTGACAGGCCTGCTCTTGTGCAGGGATTGTGCAAGGACTCAGAGCTGCTGAGAGTTCATCAGCCATGTCCCGGCTGGAAAGCAGTGTTCTCTCACATCCTTCTCCCCTCTGTGAGAGGTTTCCCGACTCTTGGATAGGGTGATGGAGATGTCTGTTTAGTGAATGCTCTTACCTTCATGTCTTGGGGCTCATTCTCCTGGAACAAAATTTTGGTGGCCTGGTTGGGGAACTCTCCACTTGGCTCCATGGGCCTCTCTTTCCTCTGTGTCTTGCGGCAGTAAATGGAGCAGTTCATGGGCATCTGAAGATTTCTTACTGGAGAGGTTTTAAAGTGAGATGCAAAGCTCCACACTGTGAGTCTAAAAGTAATTAGCCCTTTACCCCAGCAGAGAAGTCTGCAAGTCACTGCTTAGCTTGTACCCCAATGTACCATGGGAAATACTGCTGAGAAATTAAGGTGATTTAGAGTCCCAGGACACACAACCACTTCTCAGATAGGGCCATTTCTGGGGTCAGAAGCCTCTCAATTGCTTGTGGCACAGAGGAAAGTGAGACAGAAAGAATAAATGGCCAGTCCTAGTTGATTATATGATAATAAATTTGCAATGGTTTCGGAATGATTCCCTCTAAGGGCC
>NC_051085.1:40933172-41141672 GCF_004664715.2 Peromyscus leucopus | reverse complement strand
CGGGCACTGTCTTAGCAGAGGGCATAACAGATCTATTTTCTCACCTCCCATGTAGTGTTGCTGGTATCTGTATCCATAGTGAGACACACAGGGCTGCCCAAGAGGTAGAGAGGTGGCTTCCTAAGTGGCAGAGTCCACGTTCTTAACCACCCTGCCAGCAGCCATTACCCAGGGCAAGCTGCCTGTCACTGTGGGCAATTGCAGTACACAGCGCTAAGAACTTGAACTTACTCACAGGCTGCTGGGAACCACGATAGGGGTCCCACACCCCATCTAGGGGACTCTGGGAGGATTTCACAGAGAACATTAACCCAGGGGCCTAGAAAGAATCGTGTTTGCAGGGATGTGAAGTGGCATGCCAAGCCAGCAGGTTGGTAAGTGTCTTATCATAGAATGTGTGTCAGGGGAGCAGGAGGAAGTGATTAAAAGTTGTGCCGTGTGTAACAGCAAGGGATGGAAACGTGGCTTTGGCTGGCTTAACCCAAAAGAGAACTGTTCAGAGAATCCAAGCCAGAGTTAAGCAGAAAATGAGAGCTTTCAGCTTGGCTCAGGAAGCTAGCACTTGGGACACAAGAAAGCTACAACTTACCATTTCTCATTCCTAATGACCTGGTCATGGACGGATTCCCTACTTGGCAGGAATCGTGGGTGCCGGGTGCTGGTAGCCTTTGAGTTTTAAAATCCTGCAACTTCTATCGGAACAAAATCCCAGAGGAAGGGAAGCTCTGATTTCCTTAGCTTCCTTGGGTGCTAACTGGTGTGGGAAGGATATTGTTGAAAGGTGTGGCGTGGAATTCTCAAAAATAGAAGCATAGTGTTCCTGACAGAAGTAAAGAGCCCGAACCAAGAATATAAAGTGCCCACCATTCCTGGGGTCAAGGGGTGATTTTGTGCAGTTCAGATAACGCTGTTTAGAGAGGCCAGGCATCATATACAGTAGCTTCAAGAAGAAAGCCCCTTAGGCTGGAGCTCAATGTCAAGTGTCAGGAGGATTCCACGAGAAATGGCTGTGTGATGGAGGAGAGGGGACCTTTTGAAGGGACGCTGAGAAGGCAGAGTCAGTTGGACTCTGGAGGTGGGTGGAGACTGATACAGCTGCCCGTCAGGGGCAGTGCCTTAGATGGAGTGCCAGGCACTTCCTCCTCCTGACGTGCCTTCTGTGTGACTTCATGGTTTTCAAGTCTTCAAATCCTGCCCCCTGTGATAAGATTGGTGCCCTTCTGAACTGCACCCTAGCATTTTATAATACAGGATGAGGCAGCTCTCCTCTCTTTTTTTCACTCTTTTCAGGACATTAGATTCTTAAGTGCATTTCTTTAGATTTCTGTTGTCTCCCCATGCTTGTTTTGTTTATTTGTTTGTGTACTTTTTTTTTTTTTTGAGGTAGTATCTCATTATGTAACCCAAGCTAGTTTCAAACTGAACTCCCTGGCTCAGCCTTCCTCTGAGTGCTGGGATTATACCCCCAGGCCATGGCACCAGTTCCTTTAAAGTGTGAACTTCTGATTCACAATCCCTACAGATTTTGAAAGAAGACATTTTGATTCTAAAACAAACCCTAAGAGACTGAAAACAAATAATAGCTTTTAGAAGCTAACATACAAAATATAGCAACACATGGCAGTAATGTAGATGGTTTTGTTTTAATTGCACAGGTAATCAGAATGAGATTTTGATCAGTATGAAGTGACTTCTTGAGAGAAAGGAATTGGTTCATATGTGATTTTTTTTTTTTTTTAAATTACAGGGGGATCTTTATTTTAGTTGCCCCAGGGATTCATAATCAAAATACCCAATATCCATTTTAGCCCCGTCTAAATAAGTTACAGAAGTTACAGAAGTGACTTATTGTAGTGTATTATTCAGGTTTCACGGTGGCTTTGTACAGTTGTGACAGAGCCCAAAATCGGCACCATTGCGTGAAGTAGACTCCTGTGAAGTTATCAGAAAACATCATCTCCACTCGCCCTTTGTATGTGGAGGTTATAGCCCTTGTTTTGTTAAACAGTGGCAAGGATGTTTATTAAAACAAATGACACATTGTGCATCATTGTCTCCACCTACCTTCCCTGAAGCTTTGTTTTCTCCTTGATAAAGTATGTACCCTCATCCAATGTCATTCATACAATGGCCTCGGGGACTACCTGAGATGTACCCTCTCGGAGTTTTATATACTTGAAAATCACCATCACTTAACGTGTGTATCATTACTTTAACAGAAAATTTTAAATATTAAATTATTCTAGTTATGTATGAAGATGTGTATTGGCTTTTTAAAAAAATCATCTAGATCAATAAAAGAAATTTAAAATTTGCTCAGGATCTAACACTCATTTTCTACCATTTACTTGTGTTTTGTTTTGTTTTTAGCAGAAAGGGCCAGTTTGCTTTTTTTTTTTTCAGTTCCCAAACTATTTTTCAACTTTAGAATAAATTAGTCCAGGGGCTTCTGCTATAGTTTAGTGATAGAGCACATGTCTAGCATCCACAAGGCCCTGGGTTCAGTCACTGCCAAGCAAAGGAAGTGATAAGGAAGACCACTCAAGGTACCACTATTCAGCTTAACCCCAAAGCATGCCGCTGCTCCCAAAATAGAAGTGGAAATGCATAAAGAAAAACAGCCCTTCCCTCAGATTGTGAATGACCCACTCCAGAAGGAGAAGGTAGTCATAAATTTATTTTGACAAAAATAATGAAACCTTGGTATTTTCTCTGTAGATAAATTTCTCATTCCAGAGTTTCTCAGTTTACAGTAAGAAATCACCGTGGTGAAAACAGAGATGTCCCATGCTTTTCCCATCTACAAGCCAGCAGATCTTTGCTCTGAAAGCCAGTCTCTTGGAAAAGGGCCCAGATGATTCATTTTACTATGACCTTTGGTTTTGAATTGAAGGAGTCTGGGAGTGAGATCCTCAAATAATTCCGACCCCTTCTCTGAAAACAAGTTACAGAAAACTGTCTGTTTTCAAGAGATCACAAAATCTGTAAGGTTGTTTTAGTTTGTGAAACCGTTCTAGCATAATCTTAAACTCCATAGATAATAACGCCTCTTTGCTTTCTCTACATGTGTTTTTATTTATACAGTGTAAATATATCTGGAATAGAAGTTTGCTGTGAGCCTTAATTATTTTAACTACTCTGCATTGTAATTTAAAGGTCAGGTGATAAAATCTGAAACCTCGTGACAGTTGTCATGTAGGTTTGACAAAGACAAAAGTGGTGTCTAATAACCTAACCACATGGTTTCTCTTCTGGTTATATTAAACCACAGGTGATGTCTTTTGGTATAATAACCAAAAGTTTCTCTTTAGTGGTAATTCCTGCTATAATCCACTGAAACTTGCTTGATGTGGGCTATATAGTGATTTGAAGGCTAGCCTGGGCTACTGTCTCAATCAAGAAAGTAGATACACATAGTTAGTAAGTCATATTTTATTATGATGAGGGTCATCACTCAAGGTTCACATTCTAAATTCTTATCTCTAGTCCTAAGCTTATCTGATCAAAGCTGCTCACTTGTGCCACGTATCTTAGCCGAAGGTCAGGTCTAGTGTCTAACAGAGGACTCTGATTCAAGGGTCAGGATCCTGGGGACAACTCTTCCAGCCACAGGGCAGGTCAAGGTGATGTCTCTCCAGATGTGCAGAGCAGGGCATTGTTCTTGGTCTCTGCTTATATGCTGTCCAGTGGGCGCTGTGGAGTTCTAGTTGTGTGTCTGTTATCTTGAGGGAGTGATGTCACTGGGTTGTGGTTATCAGGTGCAGCCTTGGGTGTAGTGGGGTTCCTGACGAAGCTGTTTTTACATGTCGAAAAGGCCTTTTTTTTTTACTATGCTCATTACATCTACAGTGTGATCCTTTCTATGTGCCTTCTCCTCAAGGCAGGAATTTCATGTTGAGTATGTACAGTTAGAAATTTATTTCTATTGGGAAGAGTTAAAAAAGAGGATCTTGCGCGCTAGAGAGATAGATGCTCAGGGGTTAAAGACGCTTGCTGCTCCTGCAGAGGACCCAGCTTTTGTTCCCAGCACCCTATGGCAGCTCACAACCATCTGTAACTCCACTTCCAATGGATCCGATGAATCCAGCGTTCTTTTCAGGCCTCCACGGGCACCAGGCACTCCCGTCGTGACGCAGGCAAACACTCATGCACATAAAAATAAATCTTACAAACATTAAAAGATTTTAAAAGGCAGTAAAGAGCTTGTTAGAAATGGGAGGAGGGGCATCCCTGTGCTGTGGAGGCAGGAGGCTTAGCGGCTATGGCCTTTAAGGATGCGATAGTAGAAATTGCGTTTCCCAAGCGAGCTGTGTGAGCCAGCCCAGGAGGGGCTTGAGCGAAGTGCTGAAGGCGCCCCCTGGCTTTGGCTCCCTTCTTCCCAAAATGCCAATGCTGACAGACTAAGTCTGGAAAAGGCTGTTGAAAAGAAGGCAGGGTACCAGGCCTTCTGCTGAGGTCCCTGATCCCTTGGCAGCTTTGTGCAGGGCGGGAGGTGAGGGTCTAGCCTCAATCAACTCTTCTGCATGCAGCTGTCCGCTTTGTCCAGCACCATTTGTGGAAAATGCTGGCTTTTCCTCGGTATAGTTTTTTTTTTTTTTGCCTCTTTGTCAAAAACAGGTGACTACAGAAGCCTGGGCTTACATCTGGATCCTCAGTTTTATTCATTTGATTAATGTCTCTGTTTCATTCAGGTCCTGTGCTGTTTGTATTGTGATAGTTTTGTAATATAGTCAGGAATCAGCGAATGTGATACACCTCTACCAGTGTTCCTATTGCTTATCATTGTCTAGGCTACCCTGGCTCTTTTGTGCATCCATACGAATTTTAAGATTGTTTTTTCAATTTCTGTGAACAATTGCATTGGAATTTTGATGGGGATTGCATTGAATCTGTACATTGTTTTTGATAGGATGGCCATTTTTAGAATATCAGTCCTGCAAATCCATGTGTATGGAAGGTCTTTCCTCTTCTGGTGTCTAATTTCTTTCTTCATTGTTTTAAAGTTTTCATTGTACAGGTCTTTTACTTCCTTGGTTAGGTTTATTCCAAGATAAATTGTTTTGTTTGTTTTTTAGGATAAAGGTCAAGCTATTCAAAATCCCAGCCTGGATGGGAGAAGGGCTCATGACCTTCCCCCCACTCCTCACCCCCCTCACAGAGGAGCTCATGGCAGTTGTTGGCTCCTGGGGGGCAGGGGAGTGTCAGTTTTATTCAGGGATACTCCCTCCCTCCCCCCAGGCTGCCCCCAGCAGACGGCCCTACACCCATGTACATACAGGCGGCACTCAGGGACTCAGTGCCCTTAAAAACAACACAAAAGAGCTCCTGGGATTGGGAGCAAAACCTGGTGATGAGGGATTTGGATGGGGGGGAGGGAGTGGGGATAAATTTGACCCAAGCCTCATGTGTCTGTCTGAAATTCTCACAGAAAGAGTGAGAACCGAGAACCGATGGTTTGACATTTTCAGGCTCTGCTGACGTTGAGAAATGGCTTTTCTGAGAGTAGTTGAGATTCATTATGATCCCCTCCTGACCTGGTTTTTCAGGCTAATATCTCACAGGCTGGCTGGCCCTGGAATTCTAAACACTCCAGTTCAAACTCCATTTACATGCTGGCATCACAGGTGTGCTCCCCGACACCCGGTTCTGTAAGTGTGTTGGTTTGGCTTGAGAGAGAGAGAGAGTGAGTGTGTGTGTGTGTGTGTGTGTGTGTGTGTGTGTGTGTGTGTATGTGTGTATGTGTGTATTAATGTTGAATTGTTCTGGGAGTACAATTGTTCTGGGAGGGAGTAGTAGCTTTTATGTCTTCGTAAGCCATGGATTATTAACTGGAACTGGGCTGTTTGGGAAGGTTGATGTACAGACACACCCTATGAAAGAACCCCCTCCTAAAGGAGCCCCAGGTTTCTGGGTTGCGAATGGCCACAGGCGGTCTTACCAAAAACAGGAGAGAAAGGAGCCAGGCGAGACCGCTATTTTTAGGCTTGCTCTCAAGGAAGTTGCTTAGGAAATCAAAGCTGATAGGTACTGATGTCCCAGCATGCATCTGTGGAGTTTCTGGAAGCTTAGTAGATAGTTTGCAGTTGTCTGGCTAATGGCCCCAGAAAGATCAAGGAAATCTGCTGAGCGTCTGGATCTGGGGACAGCCACTCCATCCCCCACCTTCATAATCTCAGTCTTTGCCGTAAGCCTCACCCTACGTTGATACATAACAGAAGTTAGGTATTTCCCCTCCCAAACAGTAAAGAGCTGCTTAAAATTGTAAACATACGAAGCACTGTTTCTCAACTGTTATGACCAGTGGATGCTTCCGCTGTCGTTAGGCAGATTTCCGTGTGCTATCTAGAAAAAATAGGGAAGGTGTGTTCCCCCGGGAGGCAGTGTTGAGAGCCTGGTGGCATTTTAGAACGGAGTGGGAAGCCTGGTGCGGCCGTTCTTCTACAGACATTGAGTGCAGTCTGTGCTGGCAAATCCTGAAAACTCTGGTGCTTCCGATGAAGTGAATAAATGATTGGTGTTACAGTAGGCAGTGCGTTTCTTTATCGGAACCACTGAAATGGTGTGGGAATTGATTGTCTCCTGCTGTCTTTGTGTTTCCCGTATATATTAGTTCATTTTCCCATTGCTATTTCAAAATAAACCAACAGAAGCGACTTCGGGAAGGAAGACCTTGCTTTGACTCACAGTCTCGGGTTGCAGTTTGTTGTAGGGACGCAGGGTGGCAGCAGAGGGTAGGAGGCAGCCTGTCGCATGGAACCCAGGCAGGAAGAGAGAGATGAAGCCGATCCTCACTTCTCCCCCCACCCCTTTCTCTTTTTATTCAGTCTGGGACCCCTTAGAACACTGGTTTTCAACCTTCCCAATGCAGCAACCCTTTACAGTTCCTCATGCTGCGGTGACCCCCCCAACCATCGAATTATTCTCATTGCTACTTCATAACTGTCATATTGCCACTGTTATGCATCACAATGTAAATATTTTTTTTGTAGATAAATAAATAAAAGTTGCCAAAGGGGACTCAACCCACAGGTTAAGAACCCCTGCCTTAGAATGATGCCTCCCACATCCAGGGTGGGTCTTCCCTTCTCAGCTAAACTTCTCCAGAAACTACCACCCTCGAAGACACATGCAGATGTTTCTCTACTGGGTCACTCTAAATATATTCAAGACGACATTGAGGATTAGCCATCACCTCTTACGTTATGAGGGTGTTTACGTAACCTAAAGTGAATCGGAACTCCTCTGTACATTTTCATTAACACACATCTTATGAGTTTGCCATGATTGAAATGACTTCAGTATCTGCTGGACTGACTTCCGGTTTCCTGTGCGTGTTTGTTTAACATGTCATTGGCTAAGGTCTTCTGTCGTTGGTGTCCCTTTCTTACTGTGACCCGTGTTGTTTTTGAATCTCTTCCAGTGCCTGTACCAACTAATGTTCTAATTAAGTCTTATAACTTGGACGCGACCCTGTGCTGGGAATACCCGGACATGCCACAGACTCCTGTCTTTACTGCACAGGTCAAGAACTATGGGTGAGTATTGTTCATTGATTATTTCTATTCTGTTTTGATCAGAATCTCTGCATATTCCGTAACTCTCTATGTTCCTCCATCATCCCTCCTTTCCCCCCACCGAACTTTAATCAGCTGTCTGTGGATGTCACAAAATGCTCAGGATGCTGACTAGTTCTTCTCAGTAGTGAAGTACAGAAGTACTGCTGCCTTCCAAGATTTCTCTCTAGTCTCTTAGGAAACTAAGATTTATTAGCTGTTAGCAAAGAATACCCAAATGCATTGAAGTAATGTCAGTGAGGGCAAACACCACCTTGACAGTAGTTTAGCGGTATCTCAAATTAAATACTTAGAGGTCAAATGGACTCAAATGGAAAAACAGACTTCAATGTGGATTTGTCTTCTCATGATTTAATTGAAGTTAGCAACTTTTTTTTAAAGATTTTTTTATTATGCATACAATGTTCTGTCTGCATATACACCTGCAGGCTAGAAGAGGGCACCAGATCTTACAGATGGTTGTGAGCCACCATGTGGTTGCAGGGAATTAAACTCAGGACCTCTGGAAGAGCAGCCAGTGCCCTTAACTGCTGAGCCATCTGTCCAGCCCAAAGTTAGCAACTTTTGATAGGCATGCTACGATGGCAATCTTTTTATCGACCATACAGATCATAGTGAATGCTTTTCCCAGGCATGGTAACATGAAGTCTGGTCATTTGAAAAAGGTGTTAGCCACTCAGATCTATCCATTGTACATTCTTTTAAGTAAATAACCTGTAGGGTAAACCGCCATGAGGACATGCATATCCTATTCTACACAAGTCCACAGATATTTCAAGAGCTATTAGTTACTATAACTCTGTCCTAGTTAGGGTTTCTATTGCTGTGATGAAACACCATGACAAAGCAACTTGGGGAGGAAAGGGTTTATTTGGCTTACATTTCCATATCACTGTTCATCATCAAAGGAGGTCAGGACAGGATCTCAAACAGGACCAGGAATCTGGAGGCAGGAGGTGATGATGCAGAGACCATGGAGGAGTGCTGCTTACCGGCTTGTTCCTCACGGCTTGCTCAGTCTAGTACCACTAGCCCAGGAGTGTCCCCACAATAGGCTGGGTCCTGCCCCATCAATCACCAATTAAGAAAACCCCCCAGAGGCTTATGTTCAGACTCATCTTAGGGAGGCATTTTCTTAACTGAAGTTCCCTCTCTTAAATGGCTTCAGCTGGTGTGAAGTTGACATAAAACTCTCCAACACAGTCACTTAGTAAATTGACAGAAACATTAAACTCTGAAAATATACGGTATTTGAAAACTGTGAGAGACAGAAACCCTCATGCATAATTAATGTAAATGGAAATAAATCTGGCCCTGGGGGAAGAACTTTTATCTGACAAAACTTAATATGCTTGCCTGGGCACTTTTTTTTTGTGGTGCTGGAGATCAAACCCAAGGCTTTACACTGGCTAGGTAAGCCGTCTACCACTGCGCTACACCACCAGCTCCCATGTTGCGTGTGTGTGTGTGTGTGTGTGTGTGTGTGTGTGTGTGTGTGTGTGTGTGCAGTAGTGTGTGCATGTATACACACATACATGTGAGGGCAGGACAGCCTCAAATGTCAGTCCTTGTTCGTTTATTTGCTTGTTTGTTTCTTTAACCTGGGTTCTGGGGATTGAACTCAGGCCCTCCTGTTTTACGCAGCAAGTACCTGATTGGTTGAGCTGTCTCTCCAGCCAGGGTTCGCTTTTAGCTCTGTTGATTCCACATGACTGCTACAGAAATGGATTACTGAATTAGCGCTGTAAAATATGAAGGAAATTTCATATTTTATGGACCTAAATGTAGTGGCTTCCAGACTATGTTGTTCAATGAAAAGAAAAGGTAAGTTCTGTAAGGCAGATGCACTGTGCTCCACTGGAGAAGGTGAATGAGATGAACTGTCAGGGTGGGTGTTGTCTGGGAAAAGAAGGGCCGAGAGTGAAAACCCTCAAGCCAGTGAGATTGTCCTCCTGCAAGAATGGGTAGCAATGCTGTGGAAACCAATAGGGAGAGCCTCATGTTTTATTTAGAGTTGCGGCTTCCAGGGTTAAGCCAAGAAACAAAATGAAGATTTTTACAGGGAGTTGAGGGAGTTTAACTTGTTTGATTGGTTTAGCAGGTTTTTGTTTCGTCTCTGTGGGGCTGAGGTCCAACTTGTTCATCACATAAGCAAGCACTGTACCTCCAAGCAACAGCCCCAGCCTGGGAAGACAGAAGAGCAGTTAGAAAGTCTCCCTCGTGATCGAAACAGATGATGGGGACATGTCAATAGCCGTCTCGAAGCAGGCTCTTACTGGCCGGAGGATGGACAGCTTAAGCAACAGTATCAATAAGAACATGATAAATAAGAAAGAAACCCGTTATCCATATTATCATTAAATAATGATGAATTTGGGAAAATGCAAAGCTCTTTGTGAACCAGGAACTTCTAACATGTTGTGTTTTGTCAAGTGGAGCTGATACCTTAGGTGTTATCTCCCTGTAATGCCTGTACATTTTACTGGCAAGATAAATCTAAAACAAAACAAAAACCTGACCACATGAAGAGCTTTTGTAATGTGTCTGATTTTGTAATTGATTCACATCTGTATTAACGGGCTCCATAATGGTTTTAAAACTTAAATATGAAATGTATTGTGTGAGTTCTGTCTCTTTTTTTTTTTTTTTTTTTTTTGTGGTTTTTCGAGACAGGGTTTCTCTGTGTAGCTTTGCGCCTTTCCTGGAGCTCACTTGGTAGCCCAGACTGGCCTCGAACTCACAGAGATCCGCCTGGCTCTGCCTCCCGAGTGCTGGGATTAAAGGCGTGCGCCACCAACGCCCGGCTTGAGTTCTGTCTCTTACAAAGGAATTTAGAGCGAGGGTTAAGGATGCCTTATCTCAAATGCTTGTGACCAGAAGTATTTCATATTTCTGGCTTTTTTCAGATCTTGAAAGGTCTATATATACCTAAGTAGATATCTCAGGGGTGGGACCTAAGTGTAAACATGAGACTTAGGTCATATATATCTTATCCACATAAAGCCGGAAAGTAGCTGTTGTAATTGGTTATGGTGTTTTATCCATTTTTTTTAAATTGGATAATTTTTGTAAGGATTGGACCCAGGGCTTTGCACACGCCCCACAAACTTCCTGTCACTCATCTAGTCCCCTAGTCTCTATGATATTTTGAACAACAAATTTCATACAGGAAACAAACAACTTTGCATGGTGTAGCATCTTTCCTCTGTGACATCAAATGGGTGCTCAACGCCTTGAATTTTCGAGCCATTGGAATTTCCGAGGTTTTGGGTTAAGGATGCTGGGTTTGTACGTTCCATTCGAGACTAAGGGTTTCTTCTTTCATCTGCCTTCTCTGTCTTATTTTATTTTAGCCCTTCCAAGCAGCTGGCTGGATGCAAAGCAAAACACAGATGAATGGCCAAAGTTTGTGTGGTAATAAGGTTTCCCATGTATCACTCTTCCTGTCCATTTTAGGAACGAATGGGTTGACGCCTGCATCAACATTTCTGATCATCATTGTAATATCTATGAACAAATTCAAGATCCCGATATGTCTGTCTGGGCCAGAGTTAAAGCTACTCTTGGACAGAAAGAATCTGCCTACGCATTGTCAAAAGAGTTTATTATGTGCCGACAGGGTAAGTAAGTAAGATTGTATGCATGGGTAACTTCTTAAAATTTTTATTTACTTATTTATTTTTATGTGTATGGGCGCTTTGCCTGCATGTATGTGCACCACATTCATGCGGTGCCCTCAGAGGCCTGAAGAGGACGTTGGATCCCCCTGGGGCTGCTATTACAGGTGTTTGCTAACTACCATGTAGGTGCCGGGAACCAAACCTGGGTCCCCTGGGAGAGCAGCTGGTGCTCTTAACCACTGAGCCATCTCTCTGTCCCCTACATGGATACATTTTAATTCTGAAGTACTTATACTTCTGTGTATGTTTGCTTTTATTGATGGTTGCTACAAGTGTCTAGTAAACGTATGACAGAATTTAAGGAGCCAATGTCTTTTCCTTCCAGGCCCCACAAATAGCACTAAACTGGCCTTCGCTTTCCCGCTTGAAAACCGTTTAACATCCAGTCCATTCAAAGCCTGACCAGTGCTGTTCAGCATGACTAGACATCAGCCTTTCCTTCTCTGTCTGATAGGAAATTTATTTCAAAGTTACATCACAGAGGACGTGGCCGCTGACCTCATTCCTCCTACCTCCCTTAAGTCCTTGAAGACCTTGGGAGCATAAATACCAATGTAACATACATTAACATAATACATTAGAGTTTCCAGCCAGTGATGGTGGCCCACACCTGTCATCCAGCAGACAGGAGGCTCAGGGAACAGTTTGAAGTTTCAGGGCTAGTGAAGAGTTTGAAGTCCGTCTGTCCCAAAGAAACGCAAGTGTAGACTTCTTTCTTGTCTCTGAATCCCAGGTTTCAGCTCTTTGCCATTCCAGCATCCTACCTATAGTTTACTGGTCTCAGCTCTCACTCCAGCTCCAGAATGTTCAGTATCAGTTATAGTCTTGGGCAGGACATCCCACCTTAGCCTATGCCCTAGTCTGATAGACCTGATGGCATCCCTTCCATCTTCCCTTCCTCCCTCCCTCCCCCTCTGTGCCTGGTTGCTTCCACGCTGGCATGCCTGTGGTGTCCACGTGCCTTGATTCTGCCCCCCAACTCTTTGATATATATACTCAAGGTTTTCCCACCGAACCTTCCTTTGCTTACTTTAGGAATTTTTATTCTCTGGGTTCATCTGGTACATGCCATCTTTATGTCAGATTTGTCTGCCACAGTTTTATCAAGGACCTACTGTGTCCCAGAAAGTATGCCTGAGGTACACTGAAGAGTCAACACCAGACCTGGGTGGAAGACAGTATGTGCATGGTACATATGAGAAGCATATACAAACGTTCACCACACAAGCCCCATACATCAGAGACACAGAGGTTGTGCATAGACTATCTGAGTCTCCAGTTCCGATTTTCACAGTAAAAACTGAATCATGAGCAAACTTTTTAGAAGTTTGCCAGACACCCATGGGTGTTAAAGACACTGGTTTCAGTGAGGTAGATAACTAAAGAACTTTCCAGGAGCTGGACAGATGGCTCTGTGGTTAAGAACACTGGCTGTCCTTCCAGAGGACCTGGTTGTAATTCCAGCACCTACATGGCGGCTCACAGCCACCGGTAACTCCAGTTCCAGGGAGTCCCAGACCTCTTCTGACCTCCACAGGCACCATGCATGCTCATGATATGTAGACATACATGTAGGCAAAATACTCATACACACAATAAATAAAAAAATAAATAAATAAGGGCCTTTTCAGGGACAGTTTTTAGAAAACAGGTTATTAAGCTACAAAAAATAAGGATAAAAGAGAAGGTATTTCCTTGAGTTTCTGTTTTGTATGCTTACGTGGGGTGGAGAGCTCAGGAATGAACCTGGGCCTTATGGTGCTAGGCAAGTGCTCTACCCGGGAGCTACATCTCCAGCTTTCTGGTTTTACTTCTTACTTTGACACTGATTTGCCTAGGCTGGTTTCAGACTCATTCTTCAGCCCAATCAGCTATTGAGCATAATGGTCCTCCCGCGCTATCCTTCTCAACAGCAGGCGCCTTACAGGCGCATACCACCAGCCCAGCCTATTCATCTTCTAAAAACCAACATTTCTGGCTAATCGTACCTTCCTAAAGACAAAGTCAGACGTGAAATCAAATCACTGAAGCAGAGTTGAGGCAAGAGAGCTTCTCATCTGAGATTTATTCAACACTGGATTCTTAGAATGTCTTCTAGATCTTCGCAGAGTTGTTGAAATGCATCCATTGATTTGGGGGGGTGGGGGGGATTTAGTAGCTGTGCTGGGAGGAATTATACTTTCCTTTTCTTCCCAGGGAAAGTTGGACCGCCTGGCCTGGCCGTCATCAGGAGGCAGGACCAGCTCACTGTCGATGTGTTTCACCCGGCGGTTATTGTAAACGGAGAAAGGCGTGGGATCATGTTTGAGGATGAAAGCGCCTGCCACACCTTCTACTACACCATATACGTGCAAAGAAACAGGAGTGGGGAGGTGTGTGCTCCTCTTTTCTCTTTTTTAAATATAGGAATCATGGCATTGCTTGTGCAAGCTGCTGTCATACACTGTAAGGTAGACTGCTGTTCATGCATATGCAGAGCAGATTCATGGGTCGTGGATTTCTGGTAAGGAAAAAACAAACTACGTAAATACTATTGCAGGGGGCCCAGTATGGAGTTAGTTGCCAACACCGGCCAGCTGATGCCTTCAAGTTTTCTCTTTGCGTGTTTAATCGCAGGGCCCTCTCTAGAATGTTGCTTTCTCTATGTACCTGTTTCCGCTGGTGAGTTGGGGATCATCTTAGGATTTTTTTCTTTTCCCTTACTAATAATGTACAGTATATAAAATAATATGCAGCCATGATTGATTTCTGAAAGGTAAGCTAGCCTTTGGTAAACACCAGTGATATAATTGCATTCCTCTGGCAGTGGTCTGGAGTCCATACTTTGATTCAAACTGTGCCCCCTCCGTTCTGCTCGGTGTCCCCGTTTATTTGTGTAGTGGTTATCAAAACCATACGATGTACCTTCTAAGTACACAGAACTACAGAAGCGAACGGTACAAACAAAACTCGGGATATCCCGCTGCAGCAGAGAAGGGTGGGGGCAGCCCGCAGGGGTGGAGCAGTGACTTTGGGTGGAGGGGTCAGAGGACCCTCCCAGGAAAGGTGACAGCTGGAGCCAACGCTGGGGTCAGAAGCTGGCCCCTGCAGCTGTATGTGGGGACATCATTTGAAGCATAGGACCTGGGAAAGGCAGAGATCTCTGCAGAGGCACAGTTGGCCTGTGCGGACAGCACCAGGGGCCAATGAGCTTAGGGGTGGGGTCCAGGGGGCAGGTGTAAACAGAGCAGGCATGGGGGGCGTGGCTTTTGTTTTCTTCTCTTGAGCAAGATGCTGCTTGCCCCTGGCTCACTGGAAGTTCCATGCACTTTCCCAGAATGCCCTTCACCATTTCCTTCTGGCACATTCCTGCTTACTCTTTGGGTTCAGGGGTTGTCGGCTCCTCTTTGTATTCTTTCCGTACGCAGTAGATAATTCCATTTCGGGTGGCTCAGTTGGTTTTTCCTTGTTCCTTGTAGGAGTCATCTTACAGTGCTCCTGACTTTCTGTTACAGTTCTTACCTCTTCTCTGCCCTGAATTGTTAGGCACATTAAACTGACACTGTAGTACACATGTGTTAGTCACCTGAACAAACACCCAGGACAACCAGCTTACCAAGTGTCGGTTTTAGAGACACAAAGGGTGATGCTTGCATCTGCTCAGCTCCGAGCACATCACAGCAGCACGTGTACAAGTGATGACCACTCTTTCTCCCTTTCTCCCCGAGCTGGGAACCAAACCCATGACGTCATACACACGAGGCATGCACCATGCTATACACCACTATCACGAGACATTTCATCTCAAAGCAGAGCAGAAGTAAGGGAGGTGGTAGCAGAGGGTGGGGGGAATCTCAATACATTTCAAGGGCATGTCGCTATGTGTTCATTATTTTCCCATCACTGAGACCACATATCTGACAGGAACAACTTAAAGCAGGAAAGGTTTATTTTGGCTCAGTTTCTGAAGGTTCAGTCCATGGTCACCTGGCTTCAGATGCTTGGACAGACATGTTGGAGCATGAGGCAGGAGTAGCCAGGATGAGGCGCCCTCAAGGACTAAACCCCAAATGACCTACTTACTCCAGTTAGACTCTATCTACTTCTGAGACTTTCCAGAACCTCCCATAATATCACTACCAACGGAAGACCTAGGCCTTACTACATAAGCCTCTGAGGGACATTTTAAACTCAAAGCGTAACCACTTCCTATGAGGCTGGTCTTATAAAGGTCTCAGCCAGGCACACCCCAGGATTGCCACCTCAGAGACCCGCCCTTTAATATACAGGCCACACTGGATACCTAGCCACACCACGGGAGTTGTGTGTCCAGGCCCGAGCACGGGTGAACATGGGCTCTAGCTAGTAGATGAATGAACTACAAACGTACTTAGGACCTTTTTATGTACTTACTGCACAGAGACCCTGAGGCCTTCATGTAGCTACTTTCTTATGCTTCCTGTGAAACGCTTTCCTCTCTCTCCAGCTGCTTCTGGTATTCTAGGAACTGCATACGTAAGTATTGGCTAGTTCCACAGCCCCTGAACATTTCTATTCTTCAAGTCTTAAACAATACCTGTTCCCATGGAGAGCATTTTAACAACTGTCCTTCCTCATGCTGGGTTGAAGTCACAGATCGACTTATAATTTGATATCAAAGCTGGTTTTAATTTCATATTCACTCTATACATGTTTTCCTTCAAAGTTTAATCAATGCAATGATTTTCCCCCTCAGATTAAAGAAGGCATACACTTTCTTATTGTTGTTTTTCCATGTAGATCCTCTATACAAGTCACAACATTGATATAGAAGATTGCAGTGAAACTCTGTGCCAGTTCAACATCTCAATGTCCAAACTGGATTCCAGATACTGCGTTTCAGTAAATGGACACTCAGAATTCTGGGACATTACAACAGAAAAATCAGAAGAAGTCTGTACTCCCCTTTTCCAAAACTCAAGAAAAGGTAAGCTCTTGCCCCCTCCCCTCTAGATGAAGACAGAGAATGTTAACTGAAATAGGGCAATGTGAAAATAAATGGATTGATTTATAACTTAAGCACATGTCTTTTCTTTTAAAAAATATTCAATAATCCCTTTCCCCAGAAAAACTCCTAATTAAAAATAAGACAGTTTCTCGGGCATTGAAATGTACTACAGCAACCAAACTAAAAAGCCACGAGATGGCTGACCCAGGAAAGAAAAGATATGTAACAAATATATGAAATTATGTACACAAATATCTGTGTTTCAAGTAGTAATTTGACAATGTGTTAACTTGAGAAAAGCCAGAAGAGGACCATAAAGATGTCACAGTGAAGCCGGGTGGTGGTAACGCACGCCTTTAATCCCAGCACTCGGGAGGCAGAGCCAGGCGGATCTCTGTGAGTTCGAGGCCAGCCTGGGCTACCAAGTGAGTTCCAGGAAAGGCACAAAACTACACAGAGAAACCCTGTCTCGAAAATCAAAAAAAAAAAAAAAAAAGATGTCACAGTGGGTGAAGGTACCTGCCTCCCAGACTTACGGCCTCAGTTGGGTCCAGGACACACACACACAGTGGGAGAAGAAAGCCAACTCCCTCCAGTTGTCCCATAATCTCCACTCATGTGTGTTGGCATGTGCATGCAGACACCCACACACAAATAAGTTATGGAGCTTGTTTCTAAAGGTAGAAGAAACGGTTACCATCAGTCACAGCTTGGGGTTTTCTTTGCATCCTGGTTTTGTCCTGGGTTTCTCCACACAGCTGTGATACAGTGTGTCGTGTATATAATTATGTGTATTGCGCATGCTCTTTAGGATTTGAAGGGAATCTCTTCCATAGAGGAGGACATTTTATCAGATGCCCTTCCCTGTGCTGTGTTGAAGTCACAGACTGACTGACTTGCTATCAAGCTGATTTTAATTTCATATTCACTCTATACATGTTTTCCTTCAGTGTTGACCAGGATAAATGCAATGATTTCCCCTCCCTCCCCCCCAGAATGAAGAGGCTATGCACTTTAGTGCACTTTTTAAATAGAAGAATATTTTTTAAAAAATTTTTTAATGTCTTATCATTTTCTTTTGCACACTTTGTTAATATTTTTAAAATCTATAGACTATTTCATCTTGTGAATGATATTCTTTTTATTTTCCCATTTTCAAGTTTTTTTAGAATATCTTTTCTATGCTAAAAAAGGTACTAATTTTTTCTTAATTCAATTGACTTTTTTAAAAAAAGTATGCTTTTCCCTTTATAAAAAAAAAAAAGTATGCTTTTCCAGGGGAACAATGAAAGGCAGTTGAAAAGGAAAGGAGTGTTATGCAAGCCTCCAAGAGAGAAAATCAATCAGTAATCCTGCCCAGCTGTGACATTTATGAAACACAGCAGTGATCGTCATGGCACGATGTCCCCAAAACTGAAATAGTGGTATTGACATCTTGGGGATAACCCACAGCCGCTGACGCGGAACGTAAGACATGCTAGGTAGAAGGGAACTCATGCCCGGCACTGTAAGTGTAGCCAACTGCCCGTGACCGATGAGGCCGTGGAACCCAGATAAGAGCCTGCTGCTGCCCCGCGCCCAAACCCGTGTACTTCCTAACTGTTCCGAATACCATGCTTGTGCACCCACAGATAATAAGTGCAGCTCTCGCCCCTTATCAAAGAAGCTTCTCTTTTCAGCCGACAGAGACTGTTACGGAACGAAAAGCCCCCACTGGCCATGATGCAGAGAGCAGCTGAGTGGGGTGCCGAGCACCCACTGATATAACCACAACCCCTACACCTGAGGCTCAGGGAGGGCTGCAGAGAGGGGGCGGGGACAGTTTTAAATCTCACCAGTGTGGCGGCCTAAACAATGGCAACACCACGTGACATGCCAAGATGGATGAGTGGAACCTTCCAAGTCCCCACCCCTGGAAGAAGAGCTATAGGCAAGGGTTGACTCCTGAGAGAGGGGCAGTCAGCCTTCCCCGGCCGGGCGTGAGCTCCCAACTATTTCTCCAATGTCAAGTGGTCGGCCCTAAAAATATACACCTTCCGGCAGCTCTACCCAGACTCAGCAGGCTGTATTTATATATGTCTATGTATGTATAACATGCGTATGTGTTTCAGACAATAGAGATCCTTGAGAATCTCAAAGGGTAGCTTGGAGGTAGAGAAAGACCAGCCGCACTGGCCTGTCTGTGGGAGTGGGGAGCAGGATCTGCTTGGTGGGGATCCGAGATGATCAGAGTACACTATATACATATGTGCAATGTGATAATGAAGCCCGTTATCACATAAAATTAATACATGTGGATGAAAACTCCTGAAAAGAAGCTGTGTCTGCAGGGACTGATGGGGATTTCAGTGCTATAGAGAAGCTGGAATGTTATAGATTACTTTGTCTTGGGCTATTTTAGCCTTCTGGAACAGCCATGCCTTGCCCCACTCTGTATCTGAACTCACACCTCGTGATAGTTAGTAAAAACCTCTCAGAGGCTGTTCACTTAGAACACTGTCTTCCACCAGTCCGAGAGGTAGGAATGTCACGAGCATCGTGGACCTGGAAGATAGCTCCCACATCTCAGTGTGTCTGCCTCTTGGCTGCACTCACCAGGACAGTTTAAACTTGCCTTGATGGGTGGCTTTCGTTCTGTAAAGCTATGAAAACCCTCTGAAACTGCTTTCACATTGGAACATGGACTTTGGGGTAAACGAAATCTGTGTTCCTGCTCTGTGCTCACTCATAGTAGCTCTAGAGTAAACTGTCTCTTGTTCTCTTTAAGGTGAGAGCTCTGGTTTTTATGTCGACAATGTGAAAAATACCACATATAGTATTTCGCAATACTAATTTTAAGTATTTCTGACCAAAGATGAGGTACTCTAGTTGGCTTTCCTATGACTATTCTTCACTAAAATGTTGATTTTTTTTTTATGACTAGTCACTAAAATGTTGATTTTCCTGTGACTAGTCACTAAAACGTTGGTTGGAGACTCTCTCAGTAGTTCAGGTTTCTATTGCTGTGAGAAAACACCATGACCGAAGCACCTTGAGGAGAAAATCAGAAGGAAAGGCTTGTTTCGCTGACGTTTCCACATCACTGTCCATCATTGAAGGCAGTCGGGCCAGGAACCTGGAGGCAGGAGCTGATGCAGAGGCCATGGATGGATGCTGCTTACTGGCTACTCCTCATGGCTTGCTCAGCCTGCTCTCTTACAAAACCCAGGACCACACCAGTTTGCCAATATACATTAACAGAAAAAAAAAAAGAAAGAAAAACACTAATTAAAACCCAAACAAAACTCTTTACAGTTTACTGGAATACCAATGCAAGTATAAACTAAACATACCCGAACACTGGCCTTTATCATAGCCCTATAAAACTAGGTATGACTTCTGCTAACTTATTAAATGTTTTATGATAAGATTTAACCCTTCCGCTGAGATTCTGTCAGTCATTCCTTAATGTAAAACATTACCAATATGCATCCCATTTACATGCTAGTGTTGTTCGAAACTTAGGTGGTCTTTTAATAAAAAAAAAAAAAACCCAGAGCCAGATATTGGGGTGAAAACTGAAAGATCAGAGAAGCAGAACAAGCCACAGCCAACCTCACCTCGCCAACTCCTCAGCTGATCCTGTTTCCACAAATCCTCAGACTGAAATCCTGAGTCCTCACCCTGAGAAAGGGTCTCAGCTGAACTGCTTTAGTTCCTGTTTCCTCGGGCCTTGTATACCTTTCTCCACCCTGCCGTCCCTTCCTGGGATTAAAGGCTTGCCTGCTTCCCAAGCAAAGACATGAGATCTCAAGTGCTGAGATTAAAGGTGTGTGCCACCACTGCCTGGCTCTGTTTCCAGTGTGGCCTTGAACTCACAGAGATCCAGATGGATCTCTGCCTCTCGAGTGATAGGATTAAGGGTGTGTGCCACCACTGCCTGACCTCTATGTCTGATCTAGTGGCTGGCTCTGTAATCTGATCCCCAGATAAGTTTATTAGGGTACACAATGTATCACCACATGCTAGTCATCAGAAAACAGTAGATAGACACATTGATAAAGGTAAGAATGTTCCCATGTTCACATATCCCCCAAAGAATGCTGTCTTTATGTTCAACTTAGTTTGGGGCCATTAAATTATATGAGCGTAATTACCTTATCAACAAAATTTATCAGTTGATCGGTATCTTAAACTGACTCTATGGCAACACAGGCAAGCACTGAACTGAATAACCATTGTCTACAGAGACCAAGGATCCATTGTATGTGTTGTTACCATGCATTAGTGTGTATGTTAGCGGCTCAGTGTGGTATTTCTGCATATGTGCATTGCAGTGCTGATCAGCTCCAGCTCCCCTGTTGCCCCGCCCTTCTCCAGATTCCTTTCCCTACCCCTGCCCATCACTAGTCTACACTTAGATGACTTTGGCTTTTTGAGAGAAGGTCTCTCTGTGTATAATCCTAGCTGGCCCGCACTTTCCGTGTAAGCCAGGCTGGCCTTGAACTTCTGGCATTCTTGCCTCTGCCGACCTAGTATTGGGATTACAGCCATGCACTACCGTACCCCAAGCAGGCTGACTTTTTCAAGCTTCAAAATATGAGAGGACACGCTGTACTTGTTGGGCCAATTTTGCTTAGCATGTTATTCCACAGTTCCATCCATTTTCCTGTAAATGGCAAGATTTTAACTCATACGTATGGCTACATAGTATTGGTATGTATGTATATATATATATAGTGTATGTGGGTATATGTGTGTGTGTGTGTGTGTGTGTGTGTGTGTGTGTGTTATACATTAGAAGATATTTTCCTCATCCGTTCGTCTCCCCCTAGGGTATTATGAATGGTTCTGCAATATACATGGACATGCGGTGATCTCTTTGCCATCCAGTTTCATTTAGAGAGATGATTTGCTATTGCAGTTTTGATTTGCGTTTTCCTGGTGGCTAAGGACGTATCATCTTTCCATGTATTTGTTGGCCATTTTACTTCCCAGGAGTGTGTATTCATTTCCCCATTCTTTAATTGGGTTACTTGTTTTGTTAGGTTTTTTAAAATTCCTTATGTTAACTTTTTATCAAATGAGTGAATGGCAGCTGTTTTCTCCCGATCTCTTCACTCTGCAGACTGTCTCCTTTGATAGGCCTGATTTTACAGAATTCATTTGCAAGGTCTTTTGTGTCCTGTCCAGAGCATCACCTATTCCTTTGTCTTCAAATATTCCTCCTGTTTTCTACTCTTAGGTCCATCTTGAGTTGATTTTTGTGGAAAATGTGGCAAGGATTATATTCTCCACGTGGCTGTCGGGTTTCGCAGCATTTATTGAAAGGTCTCCTCTTTAGCGGTCTGTAGCTAGCAGGGCTCGTTTCTGGACCCCCGCTCTGCTGCACTGGGCTGTCCATCTGCTGGTCTGCTCCTAGCATGCTGCACTTTGTTGCCATCCCTTTAGTTTAAAATCAGGCATTTTGATTCCTGCAATCTTGATCTTTTTGCTCAAAATTGTTCCGGCTATTTTGGGTCTTTTGTGGTGAATTTCATATGAATTTTGGGATTGTTTCTTTTAGTTCTGTGATGAGTATAATTAGTATTTTGGTGGAGATTGCATTCAAACTGTAGACTTCAGTGCTGGTACAGATGTTTCCAAATGCATGGATTTGGAAAGTCTTTCCATGTTTTGTTCTTTCGATCTGTTTTTCCAATTTTTTTTTTTTAATTTTCACTGGCAGAGTCTTGTATGTCTTTGGTTACATTTATCCCTAGGCAAGGTTTTGCTTTGTTTTTGTTTTTTTTTAAGCTATTGTGAAGGGGATTGTTTCCATTATTTCTTTTCACCAAATTTAATATTGATGCTGTTATTTTTATATTTTGATTTTGTATCCTGTACCTTTATTGTTTTCATTAATCTTTTTTAAATTTTATTTTATATTTATGGGTGTTTTGTCTTTATATTTGTCTAATGGACCACGTGTATGCAGTTCCTGAGAAGGCCAGAAGAGGGCATCAGATCCCCTGGGGCTTGAGTCACCTGTGGTTGTAGGCTTCTTTGTGGGTGCTGGGAATTTAACCCCCAGGTTCTCTATAACAGTAGCCAGTGCTCTTAACCACCAAGCTATTCCTTTGGAAAGCTAGGCTGAAATGTTAGACCAGACATGTAAAATTTAGTATTAATAACTTTCAGGCCATTCCATAAAAGCTTCAAATATGGATTAAAACAATGTACTGCATTTTGTGCTAATTTGCATTAAGCTATTTGGAAAACAAAATCCTACTTTATATACAAAATTGGTGCACTTATCCCAAGTCCAATTTTGTAAAAAGCCTAAATAGGAAAACAAAGGAACTGATGTGATGATGGCATGGTGGCAGTACCTTAGCTAGTGTCTTGTCCCCTTGTCACAGGAATAGGTCTTGGGTGCTGTCTCCTCAGCCCAGTGGGATTTCAGTGGGACTTCTAATACAACACTGATAATCACTATTTATTTATTTATTTATTTATTTATTTATTTATTTATTTATTTATTTATTGCTATCATATTGATTTACTTTGTTTAACCACAGCCCATAATGGACAGGGCGTAAGCATTTGTTAAGCAGTAACGTGTGGTTACTGTTCCAAAGAGGGGGGCTTTTGAATAGAAACGAGAGTCATGAAATGCTGTTAAGGAGACACGCACCTGTCACAACATTTAGACTACTATTTATTTTTAGAAGAGAGGACTCTGGGAAATGCCGCTGCTGCTGCTTTGTGACTAAGAGAGCAGGGTAAGAACAAGATACACAAAGGGGGTGTGTGTGCCCACAGTCTTCACTGCTGTGCGATGCTCGTCTGTGGGCCTGAGCTTGTGTGTGCAGGTGGCTCCTCTGTGTTTTTATGGCACACGAGGCTTCGGATGGATAAGTGGTAAGGAGTTCTGAGGAGCAGGGCTGGATTGTTTTAAGTTATCAGCAATGTTGCCAGAATTTACATCTTCTCAGGAAAGGCATTTTTAAAATGCTTTTTTTAACTGAGGGAACTGTGTCCCTTGGTAGCGCCCTGCTGTGAGGCCGTGAAGATGTTTCAGAAGCTGTTTCAGCTACCTGTGTCTTGGCAGTGTAGTCCCAGGATGCTTCAGCCCTGGGAAGAGCCTGACTTCTAGCTGGGGGACCCTGACTTTTCAGTTACATTGCCCAGTTCTGCTCCAGTGTTCCTTCAGACACTGATGACGTCGACATGTACATCTGCTGAAGATTGGTGCGAAGACTTTTCGATGCAGAGTGTCTTGTCGGCTCTTTGTGATTGTGCCTTTTCTTTTTCCTTTTTTAGATTCGATTTGGATTCTGGTTGTTGTACCTATTATCGTCTTTCTAGTAGCTGTCCTGGTATTTGCATATTGGCATATTAAGAAGAATCCATTTAAAAGAAAAAGCATAATGCTACCAAGTCCTTGGTAATATATTTAATTATTTATTTAATTGTGCACCCTAACATTAATCTGAACCTTCTTTGACAGTCCCTTCAATACTAAGTATCCTTCAGGAAAATGATGTGCTCCATGACTGGCATTCTATTTAATCTTGTTAGAGTAGTTTCACTGGACACTAATCTTTCAGTCTGCTGTATACCCAAAGCCACATGTATTTCACTGTGCACCAGGTACCTTTTTTATAATGTTCAGGATGAAAACTGATAAGTTTGGTAAAGAGCTAAAGGTCCAGAAGGAACAGTTCACTCTAGTACGATCAGTGTAAATGTACAATACAGGAGAGGCTTGCTCATGAGCCAGCAAAGACCTTGCTTGCCCCACTTTCGAGGATGGCGGTTAGTTAGGCCTCTCCAAGAGGCAGTGATATGGGAGAGCCCCCCAAAGTTGGCTTTTGAAGAGCTGCAGACATGCAGATACTTCTCACAGTTGGCATTTAGAAGGGAAGATGGCCCACAGTGAAAACTATCACATTTGACATTCAAGTGTAGTCATACTCGGTCTCTTGAGATGATTTCAAGACTGCTTGAAGGTAATGAAATGATGGCATGTTGACTCAGACATGACAGGAATAATATCTACAATGTTCGAAGGGCGCAGTGGGATTTTCTGTAATTAACAGTCTCCAAGGTGGCGATGGACTGTATCTACAATAAGTAGACAGTACGTATGTGCTCTATCCGTCCTCCTCACTATAGGGAAGCAAGAGACCACCTGGTATTGAGCCATCCCTTCCTCATTAGAGCAGGAAAATGGTTCTGACCCTCCAGCAGTGGTGGTCAAGATGTAACTGTATGCCCCTTGCCAGGAAGCTGCTGGCCCAGCAGCCATTTACATAATCCTTCCAGTCATTCATCCTGAGGAAGTAATTTCATAAATAAGAATGTGTGAAAGACGCAGCATGTTCTGTGTCTGTTAAAGTAAACACCACTCTAAAGAAATGCCAAGTCACTGACATGAAATGTACATGGGGAAGACACTTGCTGGAGCTTCCCCTCAGACACATAGACGATGGCTTGAAAAAGGCAATATGCATTTATGAGATAGTTAATGACTTCATATTTTCAGTCTTAAATAAGTTCCATTACAAAGAAAAGGGCTGGAGAGATGGCTCAGCAGTTAAGAGCATTGGCAGCTCTTCTGGAGGTCCTGAGTTCAATTCCCAGTACCCACAGGGTGGCTCACAGCCATCTACAATGGGATCTGATGCCCTCTTCTGGCATGCAAGTGTACATGGAGATAGAGCACCATATACATAAAATAAATAAATCTTAAATTATTAAAAAGGAAAAAAAAAAAAAGAAAAGGCAAGCTGGGTGTGGTGGCTCACATTTAATCCCAGCACTTGGCAGGTAGATATCTGTGAGTTTGAGGCCAGCCTGTGAGATATCTGTGAGTTTTGAGGCCAGCCTGAGTTCCAGGCCAACAGGAGCTGCATAGTAAGACCTTGTCTCTAAATAAATAAATAGAAGAGTCAAGCCACGTGGTGGCACACATTTTATGCCCTAGCATTTGGGAAAGCAGAACAAAGGAGTTCAGGGTTATCCTCTGCTACATAGTGACTTCGGGACCAGCCCAGGCTACATGAGACCTTGTCTCAAACAAACAAAAGATCAAGAAAAAAAAAAAAATGCAGTGAGCATATTTTAACTAGTTTTCCGAAATACATCATTTGCTTTTTAGGCTTTTTCTTTTTTTTTCTTTTTGGTTTTTCCGAGACAGGGTTTCTCTGTGTAGCTTTGCGCCTTTCCTGGGACTCACTTGGTAGCCCAGGCTGGCCTCGAACTCACAGAGATCCACCTGTCTCTGCCTCCCGAGTGCTGGGATTAAAGGCGTGCGCCACCACCGCCCGGCTGGCCTTTTCTTTTTTAACAGGCATTTAAGCTCAATAATTTTCCATCTTGCTTTCCTTTCTACGTAGCTCTCTGTGGTAAAAAATGCCACTGCCGAGACGAAACCTGAATCCAAGTATGTATCACTTGTCACGTCGTGCACCCAGCTGTTCTAGAGAACGAGACGGTGATCTGTGAAGAGCACCTGTCCACAGTGACGGCTCCAGACAACCCAGGAGCAACAGAATGTGAAGAACTTTCCGATGAAACCAAGGCTATGGACCCTGAAGGAAGCACTTCTGTGTTGGCCCCTGACAGCCCTCCAACCTCCATACAAAGGGGCAGTTCTTCCCTTTTGAGTAGTGACCAGTCGGAAACCCTGTAGCATCACCACCTACCACTCCAGAAACGGCTCCGACAGGCGGCCTCGTGGCATCAGGCAGCTCCATGTCCGACTCGGAATTCCTCCCACACACTAACGCGGAAACAAAGACGGAAGAGCTCGAGCCCACCCCCGTGCGGAAGGCCCCCGCCTCCTTTGGCTACGATAAACCACACGTGCTGGTGGACGTGCTCGTGGATGAGGGAGACGGGAAGGAGTCTTTGATTGGGTATAGACTCACAACCGATGCCAGAGAGCCATCCTGAGACCACCTGAGTTCGGGCAATGGCGAAGGATCTGATTGCCCTGGGTGGTTTTACTGCTTTGAGTTCATGGAAAGAAGTTGTACCTCAGGCGGTATCAACCACATGGAATGTCTTGATGTAGATCCATGTGTAAGGAACCTGTGGGCCCTGCTGGGTTGACTCCGCAAACTCCAAGACTCTTTCAAAGGAACGTATTGTTGCTTACGAGCTCCTTTCTGGGTGCATTACCAGCGGTGAGTTTTCCTGTATTAACCCTGCCTCCTGCCGCTGCTACTCCGTCCTTATCACCTCAAGGGACGTGTTGGACAGTTTTTTTTCACATGTCTTCATATTGTAAGTTCATGTATATAGCATGTTTACAAGTCTCACTTTGAAGGGAAAGCTGAAAGCTACTCAAAGTTGGACTTAAAGTTTAATTCCAGCTGATAGAATCTGATAGAATGTATCAGTGGGAGTTTGTACATATTTTTATGGAGCATTACTTGTTATTTTTAAGTAAAATGTTTTGAAATCAAAACTTACTTGGGTGTTCATTTATTGAATCACTTGGGCCAATCTTTCAGTTACGTGGCATATTTTTTATATTACTTATTGCTGTGCATTGATGCTGTAGAATTATTTTCTATTTTATATGTATCTAACCTTTAAAGTAATTCTAAAAATAATGTCTTCTTTTAAAATGGGTCAGGGGTGGAGGGGTTCTCAATGGGTAGGAGCTGAACTTGCTGCAGAGGACTGGGATTTGATTCCCAGCACCCATATGGTGGCTTACAAACATCCATAACTCCAGTTCCAGGGGATCCAGCACCTGCTTCTGACCCCCATTGGCACCAGGCACACACATGGCTTACAAACATCCATACAAGCCAGACATTCATCCATGTAAAATTAAAAAACCCTCATAGAATGTGGCATTTCTACAGTAAGTAGCCAAGGAGAAAAAGCCTGTTCCGAGTAGTCCAGAAGGAAAAGCGGGTCACACCGGACAGTGGGGATCAAGAAAGCTTTCCCTGTGCAGTGAAGGAGAAAAAACCTTGAGTGCTGAACGGAAAGAGAATGGTTGACAAGTGGGTGCCAACAGTTTCTGTTTTACAGGAACGATAGAAATCACTAAGACGGTAGAAATATGACCCCTGGCTGGAAAGATTGCTGCATGGTGTGGTGCAAGACGTGCATGAGGCCCGAGTTCAGATCCTCAACACATAAAAAAAGCCAGGTGTGGCTTCCCTTCTTGCAACCCCCAAACAGGAGGCGTGAGGATTCCTAGCTCTCACTGATCAACCAGCCAGTCTAGCTGAAAACAGAGCATCAGGTCCAGGGAAGGCTGTATCTGAAAAGGTGAGATGGAGAACAATGAGGAAGATACCGAAAGTCCAGCCCCGGATTCCGCCCATGTTCTTAGCACTCTCGGTACCAACTTTCTGTGTTAATTACTTTATGTGCTCGTGGGACCAAATACCTGACAAGAAGCGATCTGGGGAGAAAGTGTTTGTTCTGGCTGACGAGTGGAGGAGGGGCTACATCCCATCACAGCATGGAAAACTCAGTAGGAAGAGCAGGAAACCCAATAGTCACATTGTACAGCCTCTGGGAAGCAGAGAGGCTGAGCGTTAATAGAAAGGGGAAGGGGCGATTTGAAAACCTCAAGGCCCACCTCCAGTGACCCACTTCCTCCCACAACCTTCCACCTCCTAAGATCATACAACCTTCCAAAATAAAAGTGTCACCCGCTGGGAACTGCGTAGACATGACTATTCCAAGGTATAGTTAAGGGGAAGATTTTATTGTAGATACGAGGAAGAAAACAGCCAGAGGGGTCTGAAAGTCCAGAGGAAAGAGAGGACCAAGGAAAATCAGGGAAAGCCTAGCCGAAATAGCAGGGTTATAAGGAGAAAGGAGTAGCTGGGGGAGGTTTAAGGTAGGAGGGTAGGACCAGAAGCGCTGAGAACAGCATGGACTTTGTAAGTACTGTGACATTGAGGGAGCATGAGGCCAGCGTGTGCCTTGGTATGCTAATAGGGACCACAGATAGCCATTTGTCCTTTCTGCCAGTGATAAGGGAACTGGCTCCTTTGGTGGAGGAGAACCAGCTTCCCGAGTTCCTGAGGAAAGCTTGCTTTTGTCTAACCACCAGAATTTGGGGATGAGATTTCCTTTGGACCTGACAGAGTTAAGTGTTCAAGCTCATGAGCTGACAACAAAGATTTCACATAGTTGGAATAGCGTAAAATATTATCCAATGATGGTAAGCGAAGAGGATAACAGCCAGCCAGCTGGGAGGGAGTAGGCCTGCTATGTGGGGTGAGCCGATGAAAAGCCATTGTTAAGGCAATATTTAAACAGGCGGAAAGGAGGTGAGGCAATGAGCGTGTGCATCTCAGGAATACCATTCAAGAGAGTGAGAGGGACTGTGCCTGGCATGTTAAGGCAATGTCAAAAAGGCCCTGAAGTCTGCAGAACAGTAGATAAAACGGAGCGTGTGCAGGGGATGAATTTAGAGGTAGCAAAGTCAACTCATGGAGGATCCAATAAAGAACTGTAAAATTCTTCATTTTCATTCTGAGATGGGCAGGTTGGCACATTCTTGAGAGAAATGTCGTCCTAATCTCGTGTTTAAAAGGAACACCCCCACTTGGTGCACAGGACAGTAGCAGTAACAGGAAGGCTAGTCAGGAGGCCATGGCCACAAGTCTGCTAAAACATCATGATAGTAAGGACCCAAGATTATGATGGAGGAAGGAATGGCCAGCCATTCAGATTCCAGTGAAAGCTCTTTCCAGGGTCGCCAAGTGTTTGAAGGTACTTTTGAAAGGACCTAATGGTTGATGATACCACAAAGGGTTTCCAAGGTCAGTGAATGACCTTGATCAAGAACAATCAAAATAGGCTCCCTAATCATGACCTGAACAAGGATGACAACAACAGTCATGCTAATGTAGATAGTGGGGTGCACATAAGGCCTCAACCCTAAACAAAGACTAAGGAATACTGAGATGTGGAGAAATAGCCTTCCCCAGGGAAGAGTGGTCAATCGATTATTCAATACCAAATGGTCCATTCTGAAGACATGAAGCAGACCACACTGACAAGCCATTCTTTGAAAAAACAAAAGCAGTCAAAACAAAACCAATAACCTCTCTTGTCCAGAAAAAAAAAGAGAGAGAGAAAGAATAGAAAATGTTAATTTCATGAAGTTTTACTAAGTTATGTGAATGGAGGTTTTCAAATGTCTATAAATTGAGTGGCCTTTATCAGAATGCTTAGGGCTGGAATTCTTTCAGCTTTTGGAAATTCTCTAGATTTTAGAATTTTTTTTTTAAGATTTATTTATTTATTATGTATACAGCATGTATGACTGCAGGCCAGAAGAGGGCACCAGATCTCATTACAGATGGTTGTGAGCCACCATGTAGTTGCTGGGAATTGAACTCAGGACCTCTGGAAGAGCAGTCAGTGCTCTTAACCTCTGAGCCATCTCTCCAGCCCGATTTTAGAATGTTTTAATATATATATTAATATGTTATGAATAGAGTCAGAGTCTCAATACATACTTCATTTATGTTTTGTTAATATCTCAGTTTGCACACATAGCCTGAAGGGTTCTGACTATGGTGTTCTTAATGCAGCTGCCTTTGGCCGTTTTCCATCACATGGGATCCACTTGTGGTATCATCTCAGCACTCCAAAAGTTTAAGATTTTGGACCCGTTTAGATTTCTTTCCTATATTCAGAGCAGGGATATCCAACCTGTAATATATTTTTGTTTAAGGCCCAAATGACCAAAATTAAACTTAGGTTGGACATCGTGCTGATTGCTTGGTATTTGAATAACAAGGGTCCTTCTTTTCTGAATTCTACTCTGAAAGCAGTTTGGATTACAAACCAATTATTCCAGAATTCAAACCTGTTGAAGGTCATAGGCGTTTCCTAGGGAAGTTATGAGGGTCGTCCAGTGAGTAAGAAAGGGTAACAGGTGTCCCACTTCCCACTATAGACATCCACAGGTCTGGTGTGATGACAGACTGAGGGAGAGTCTGGAGCAGAGACTAGAGACACTCCATCTGACCCACTAAAGATGGACACCACCAAAGTCACCTGAGCATCAGTTTTCAAACACCACTCTAAGGAGAATGAGGGACATGCACATGACCATCTGCTTCCAGTACCTGGCTACAGAAAATGATCTTGGCTCTGTCATTGCTGGATCTGCTGTCTAGTTCATTTTTGCCTATTCATGCCTCGAACAGTACCTGCATCTAACAGGCTAAAAAAAATTTTTTTATTTTGTTTGTTTGAGTATTTTATTCTTCTTTGACATATTTCTATCCCTTTATGGGATGAATACACCAAATGAAGAATGACAATAACAATTTTATAATCCCCACACTGTGAATTTACTCCTCATTCTGGGGCTGTCTACTACAGAACTTTGACCAAGTACTCTCAGCCTCTCCATGCCTCAATTTCTTCATCTGAAATATCAAGAGAACGATACCAACCTCCTAGGCTAAGAGAGAGTTTTAAATAAATTAATGCATATAAAACACTTAACATGGTGTCCCATGATTATTACATGTTATTATTGCCTTTCCATGACCTTTGCTATTTTGAAACAAATTTCAGATATCATGCCATTTTAATCTGTAATACGTCAATGTGTACCTCTAAAAAAGAACAACAAAAATAATAATAAGACCCCCTCAATGCCACATTTAAAAATAAGGTTTTTCCTCAGAAGAATTGTTGGTCTTCTAGAAGCCATCACAGGAGGAAGGAAGAGACTCAAATCTGTCCAAGTCAGGGTCTTAGGTAATCTCCAGACCCAGCACAATGGAGACACCTGTTGTCATAGTCAAGTAGACTCTGCCTCCTGATCAGTAGAGGGCAGGAAGGAAAGGACAGAAAATGTGTCTAAAGCTAGCATTTCATGACTGAAGCAAGGAGAGCAGGGGGCCCCCATTAACTGATGAATGTTCTTTTGACACAAGATGACTTCAGATTTCATTTGCAGCAATCCTGTATGTATTCCTTGGCTGCCAAGTTAACGGAGAAAATGTAATTTGTCTTTTTGTCTATCCAGTGAATCGTTAGCGATGTCGCCTTTCCACGGGTTGTCATATTACTCACCGAGAGAGCTCACTGAATGGTGACAAGACTGATTTGGTGTCTGAAATGTGACCTGACAAAAGCTCAGGTTATGGAGAGAATTTAGTGCTTAGATACATTTTTTTCCCCTGTGATTTGGATGCTAAGGATTGAAGCCAGGATCAAGAACATGCTGGACAAATACTCTGCCACTGATCTATAGTCCCAGCCAGAATTCAGTTCTTAAGGATTCTTACATAACTCTCTCCCCTTCCTCCCAACTTCTTATTTGTTCTCCAAAGTCAGCAGCTCCGTAGAAACCCTAACCTCACTCACTGCTCAACATAACACTCTGAACTCAAGTATTTTCTCTTTCCCCTTAAACTGGAACTTGGAGCGACTTAATTGCTTCAAAATAAGATTCATTGATGGTGAAGATATTGACTATCATCTATGTTCAAATCCAGATGATCACCTACCATTTAAAATATCAGGGCTGGTCCTGAGTTTAAAATCCAGTGGGCAACATCAGCAAATAAGTGAAGGATGATACTGGGGGAATTGGGAGACAAGGTACACCAGAATCATGGAAGGGGAACACGGCATATGGTGCATGATTCTTCAAAGAGGTAACCTTCTATACAACAGCAGCTTCCCTCGGAGAAGTGGAGGGCGTGGATTCAGAAGTCTGACAAGCACAGGGAGCTGACAGACTTATCATCACACATCTCCACACAATCTGCAAGCGTTACAGCTGTCCTCAAATAACCCTGCTGTGTATCAGCAGCACACTCTATCCTGTGGTTCTACTGTGTTCTCCCCCAGCTTCCTACAGTTCCAGTCCTAGCTAATCCCTGTGGTGAAGAACAGGAGAAGGCACCTGCCAGCTGCCTGCTCAAACCTTTTCTTTCTCATTGAAGATAGAGAGAGACAGGGGAGACATGGATAGAAAGTCACATCCCAACCTTAGTTCAGTATTCTTTGCATCCCTGACCCCTCCAGAACTCAGCATCTGGGTTCTAGAAACTCAAGGGCAGTCTCTGTCTTATTTACTACCCAGAACAATGCCTACTCTGTGGTGGAGCAGCACATATTTGCCAAATATGAATGAACAAGGGGATGTATGAATGAATGAATGAATGAATGGATACTACTCAGCAGCCACCACCAAAGGAGCTCTTCAAAGAATTTGAATGAATCTGCCTGCAGACTGTTAGGTTTCAAACCTGGGGCAAATGGCTGACGTGCCTATTTATCATATCAAAGCCAACCTGGCTGCTAGGTTCTCCCTGCCATCCCTCCAGTTACAGGGCCCTCCTGGCTGGCATACCCTGCCCCCCCCAACCCCCAGCCTGAACTCTCCATCCCAGAGGGCTGGCTGCCCCTCCCTATATAATCCGACCATCTTGGTTACCCACTCTCTTTGTAACTTTGGGTCTCCTGGCTGCTGCTGCACCTGGCCCCTTCCCTCCCTTCTCCTTTCCCTCCCCCTCTCCTCACAGGGCTCAGACTCTCAGACTCCCTGCATCTGGCTATGCGCTCACACATGTCCACAATAAACTTTCTCCTCCACCATACCTAGGAGCGTTCGTATCCTTCTTTTTTCTTTCTTTCTTTTTTCCATTCATATACAATGAAAAGGAAGCCAGAGCGCATTTCCTCTTTTGACCTAAAGAGCCTCTTCAAGGGAGGGAAAAAAGCAAAACAAACAAACAAACAAAACTATGATTTCATTGTGCTTATATGCCAAACTTTTCAATGCCTCTAAAAACACAAGGGGAATTTTTGGGTGATGCAACATTATGAAGCTTTGACAGAGCGGATGGGCTGGTTCAATCTGATTTCACGTGAGTGATAACACAGACTTGATACCGCTCAAACCCATAGTCTTCCACGGTCACCTTCTTCAGGCGTCCTTTGGTTTGGCAACTTTGAAGATCTTCCGTGAGATGAATGGCTGGAAACTGTGGGGTGGAAATGGGAAAGGGAGACATTTATTGGAAGGGGCTCAAGGCCTCCTTGGAGAAGAAAAAACTAACAGTGTAGCAGGGAGCATTGTGGGAAGTCAGGAGTGTCAAGGAGCCTGAGGCATACATACCAGGGAGACTGAGAAACTATCCAAAAAGAGTTGCCTACAACTCTTTGAACAGCTGCCAGGGGCTGGGGCGGCTCCACCTGCCAATCATATTACTCTGGTCCCCATAAACCACCCTGCCTCTTAAAGCCAAATTCCTTCAAGATTGGTTCAACTCACAACTCCTGTCCGACCCTACCCTAAGGATTTGCTATCAAACCACCAGATAAACATTCAGGGGTGTGTGTGTGTGTGTGTGTGTGTGTGTGTGTTGTGTGTGTGTGTGTCTTCAGTGGTAAAATAATGTAACAAAATACTTTTTTTTCTTTTTAAGGAAACATTTACCATTGGTTGAGCCCACGGAAGTGAGGTCCATGTGTGAATTTTTACAGTTTCCTCTTCTCAGTGGTCTCCTTACTGACAGGAACATTGGTCGCCAGACAGGCACACTTGTAACCATGATGCCGAAGCATTACTTTCTAGGCTTCCTCATCAGGTCCCTCCTGGCCAGTGGAACAGGTAAGTACTTGATTACTCCCTTTTAACTGGCCACTTTTGAGTCTGATCAAGACAAGGAATGGCTTGGATGATTTTCTGGGCTCTGTAAGGTCACCAAATGGTCCCAGCAGACATGGGGGTAAGTTGCTTTCTGTATCCTGAATGAATAATAGCTCCATAGGGATTGGGTTTAGGACAGAGGGGCCACTTTCACAGTAGAAAACAATTCATAGTCTCAATCTCTCTCTGTCTCTCTGTCTCTCTCTGTCTCTCTGTCTCTGTCTCTGTCTCTCTCTCCCTCTCTCTCTCTCTCTCTCTCTCTCTCTCTCTCTCTCTCTCTGTCATTAAGTGATTATGAGCACAAGACACAAGACCCTAAGCCACATAGTCAGGGCCTAGGCTTCACCTGCCATTTGTTACCTAGAAAAACAGGCATCTTTCTTAACACCCTGTACATGACTTTTCTCACCTGGAGTGAAGACTGTCGGTGAAGACTGTTGGTCACTGCGTAGACTTAGAGTCAGTGTGTATGGTGAGCACTTAAAGCAGCCTCCCCCACAGAACAGAGACCACAAACAAATGGGGTTTACGGAGAATTCTTCAAGAACATTTATCAAGACAAAGCTCTCAGAAAGGGCCCTGGTGTCCCAAGTCAATAGATGGGGACTGTCACTTAAGTGGCTTAAGTTAAGTGCCCACAACTAGGGAGCTGTTCTATGACCCTACATTAAAGCAACCCCAGCCTCTACCTAACAGAAATATGGGAACTACAGTAGGGCTATTCCTCTTGTCTTTGGTAGCAAGGACTTACTTAGCAGGAATTCAAGGGCTAGCAAAATGACCCTGCTTCCCTACCATACCGCATCTGTAACCTTGGGCATGACGCGTCACTTTGTTGAGCCTGTTTCCACACCAGGAAACACAGTAGTAATAATATCTCTCTAACCTAGTTGTCTGGGGATACCTTGAAAAGAATAAGTGCAGCTTCTGATGAATATTTCTATCCATTCACTAGTAAGTGTCAAGAAGGAAGAAGTTGGAGGAGGCTTATTATTCTAAAGGCTTATTATTACTGTATTAGTCTGCCTCCACCATCAGCTCTTCTCACCCAGGACTTTACTTTTAGTTTTCAGTAGTAAGGAGCAGCCTGTTGAGTCAACCTGGGCACAAAACCAGCTTTAACACTTGCTCCTGGGCAGATTTGTCACTTCTCCAAGGCTTGGTCTCTAGACCATGAGAGGAAGACTTCAGCAGTGTCTTTATGAACGAGCAGATGATGGGAAAAGCCTCTGGGTGCTTTGTGTACTGTGAGTTGTTACTGAGGACAGTGGTGAAGAGAAGCTGTTAGAAAAATCAAAGATATAAGAGACAGGGGGCAAGGAGCCAACCATCATTAGCAAGTCAACTCTGCGTGGGTCTTTCAAGAGATGGCACCTGTCATCTCCTGATCATTTTTATATATTTAATAGGATTAATCAGATAGTGATCTAGGTTCACAAAATAAGCCATGGGCATGGGATTTTCCAAGTCCATACCAACATTCATGCATTGCAGGAAGCCTTCAAAACACACACACACACACACACACACACACACACACACACACACACACACAATAACGATGTCAGCACGATCCAGCGGGTAAGAAAAAATTCCCAAGGAAACCATTCTTTTCTCCCTTGTCAGAAACTTTAGATGCTGAAATAAATCTTGTTATAGATCTCTGACCTCTGTAAGATTAAATACAGGTATAGCTAGGTCACCCATGTCATATGGTTTGAAAAAGAAAACACAAATAGTCCTACCATGCAAAATGTTGCCCTTTCCTGCCTATGACTTCACACTCTCACCAGAGCCCACAGCAGGTCTTGGCTAATTCCTGCTACTGTAGGTCAGTGAATCTGAACAGCTCTACTTAGGTACTTGTAGCAAGTAGACAGGCCATGGGTCTTTCATCATAGTTGTTACATCCCATCGCTTTTTGGGAATAAACTATATTCTTTCCATGAGTTTTGTTTCCTTTACCCATGAGGAAGTCTTGGGGGTTGGTGGTATCATGTCCTTTTTTTTTTTCCTAGTATGAAACACATCATTCTACAATTTTACCTTAGATTAAGGGTGTATGCAGCTCAGTGGCAGAGAACTTGCCCTGAGTTCACTCACTAGAACTGGAGAAGGGAGGGGACTTTGACCAGGAATCAAAATCATCATACTGAAGAGTCATCAATGTTCATGTCTAACTCACAGTCACTAGTGTCTTCACTTAGGGCAACTCCCCAGGGGCTCCTGATGCAGAGATGACATGAAAACCTTCTGCCTCTCACAGCAATGGTGATCACAGTAATGTCCAACGCTGTCCTTCTTGCCACTTTAGAAACTCAGGCAGTCCATGGGTCTCTGAAGCCTCAGAAGGTCCAATTTCAGTCCAGAAATTTCCACAACGTTTTGTGCTGGCAGCCAGGGAGCTCCCTCACCGGCAATGGCAGTGTCTACTTTGTGCAGTACAAAATGTAAGTAGATTCAGTCGGCAGAGAAGACCATGGGGTCAGATGTTCTGGAATGCAACAGAGTGTGAGGAGCTGAAGACCTCTGGATTTTGCTTTATTTGGCTTTGTGGGGAGTTCTGGGAGGGTTGAGAAGAAGCAGAGGTGGGGACAGAAGGCTGTCCTGTGACACAAAGGTGTGATGATGTATGCTGTCTTTAAGACCGATATGTTAGCTCTAGGGAGCTCAGGAAAGGAGTCCTTCAGCTTCATGCATTTCCAGCACATGATGGCTTTTCAGTTTGTCCAATGCAGGTCAGCAGCCACTTGCTCAGCCCAGAGCAAGCACTCATTAAGGCAAAACTACTGGTGGTTGAATGTGAGGCAAACATGGAAGTATGCAAAATATGGGTTTAGTTGGTGAGTTTGTGTTTGGGTAGGTTTACTATCTAGAAAATTCTTTGTAAGTATTAATGACTTCCGTGAGCATGTCCACACACTAGGACACGCAGCAACATGCTCCTGTCATGGGATCTTCATACTTGTTTTGCTAGGTCAATGCCCAAACTCAGGTGTAATCAACTCCGTTCCTTTGTCAAGGCTGAGAAATAGTCAGTCCTGATTGGAGAGAGGCTGGTATTCAACTTATACATTCCATAGGTTTTTTTTTTTTTTTTTTTTGAGGTTTTCCTTTTCTTAAATAGTTTGGGAACTTGGCTAAGCAAAAGGAAGAAGCAATTACAGCTTAGCTTTCATGGTCTATAGTAGAAATTCAGGAAATCAAGGGCAGATATGAGCCAGAATACCACCTCTTAATCCATAAATCCATCCATGTCCCTTCAGTTGGGGTGGGCTGCGGGGGGATCCTTGCTCAGGTTTTCCTATCAATTAATTTCAAAAAATAATTTCCCTCTGTAAAATGTGGTAATCTTTTCAGTAAAAGTTTCTCTGTTTCCAAACTAGGTTTGGACCCAGCTGGAGAAGCTTGTGGTATGTAGCAAACAGGGACTGATACTCTGTTCCTGTGGCCCCTGCAGGCAGTACAAATGGTCCAAAATGAGCCTGTCTGTGGCCAAAGTAATAAGAGGATTTGAAACTGTTCTACCATGAAACGAAGATTCAACTTGAGGCCCCACTGATCTTTAATCTGTAATTCTTTACGTTTACATAAAATTCAGCGTATCTGGGATGATTCCTCTCCCTGTTGTATTTTCAACAGCACATGACATGCGCATAATTTTGAGAACTTTCATTTGTTTGTGTGGCTCATAGTTCATTAACATCTGCGCTATTTTGACTAGAACAAACACACGATCTTATAGTAAAGGAAACAGGAACAGTCAATCACAACAGATGTGTTCCCCTCACAAAGACAACGTGTCCTCCATAAAAGATAGTCCAAGCTCATCAAAATGTGCTGCATTTGTGTTGCGGCTTCTGTTTCAGTCCTGACACCATGAAGCTGCTGTCATTACGTAGACTATAGAGTATAGGGACCAGCAATATTACTCATTATATGGATACAAAGTAAGTCCTTCAACTAGGGATCTTCCTCTCCAGCTTCCCGCTTGCCACACTCCATGGTCTTAGGAAAGGAAGGCATTAGTCTTCCCTTGGGTTGTCACACCACCCATGGGCTCAGGCTGGCCTTTTGCTTCACCCCATCTTTTCAGTGTCTTTCTCCCCAGTCCTTAGCACCAGAGGTCCCTAAGGAGCACCCAGTGCAATGTCCACTCAGTTGTTAATAAAGACCTGAGCCGCACGTGTTCATTCAGTAAGCATCGCCTGAGACGGCATGGAGTAGCAACTTCTCAGAACCGGCCTTATAACTCACCAGCAAGCTGATGAGAAGTGGAAGGGGGAAGAATTGTAGAGTTGAGGCTTCAGAAGTGGTAAGGATGTGGAGAGAATAGTTAAAATGGGAGCCTGGCCACACACCAGGAGAAACACACTGTTACATATGAAAGGAACCCTGCTGTTAGCGAGACAGAAAGCTTCAAAGTTCAATTTATCTTTCGGCAGGCTGTTGCCTTGGTTAATGTGAAAGAACTTTTGTGCATTCTTGAAGATGGCATAAGGTTTCGATCTGTAGAAAGATTAACGCACTGGAAAAAAACGGGAGTCCTCAGATGGGAGAGAAGAAACTCACATCCTTGTGTCTTTCCTTCTTCAGGTATGGAGAGAGACAATGGAAAAATAAAACGGACTGCTGGGGAACCACAGCACTCTCCTGTGACCTGACCAATGAAACCTTAGACCTGTATGAGCCATACTACGGGAGGGTGAAGACAGCCTGGGCTGGGAGGTACTCTGCCTGGAGCAGGACACCCCGCTTCACCCCGTGGTGGGAAAGTGAGTTTCAGCCAGTCGCTTGCCTTTTCTTTTCTGCCTTTGAACAACCTCTGGGTGGTTGGCCTGGTCCTGTGCTGTGCTGAGACCCATGCTGTCGTGTTGATGGAATCCTCAGGACTACACTAGGCACTCACTTTTATCATGCTTATTTGACAACCCTGGAAATCTGGGGCAGAGGTTCAGCCAAAGATCCAGTTACCCTGCTTACATGTAAACTTTTCAGTCTATCAACTCCAATACACTCAGAAGCAACAACTCTCTCTCTTTATCCCAAAGCTTTCTCACTTCCCATACCTTGTCCCTCTTATTTACCGTCCATGTAAATAGTACTTTCCTTCCCCAACATTTGTGATTTTTAAAAAAGATTTATTTATTTTATGAATGTGTGCTCTGTCTGCATGTACAACTTTATGCCAGAAGAAGGCATTAGATTCCACTATAGATGGTTGTGAGCCACCATGAGGGTGCTGGGAATAGAACTCATGACCTCTAGAACAGCAGCCAGATGCTGAGGCATCTCTCCAGCCCCGTAAAAATAGTCTTAAGTGCTAATATGCTAAGTCCAACAGATGTTTACCAACCTTGCTACCAGTATTTGTGAAAACATGTCCCAAGACCTGAACTTGCTTCTGGTTAACATCTGTAACAGTTTGGTTCCCCTGGTCTGAAGAGTCTGGGGGTTCATCTGTCTACTTCTGCTAAGTGATGCAATGTCCAGTTAGATTTAAACTTAGTGACTTAGGTTCAAAGTGCTAGATGCAATGGAACTTAGAAGAAAGGTTATTTATTTATTATTTATTATCTTGAGCTTTTTACTTAGCACATGAGCAGAAGAATGTAACAAACTTGTCTATGTTCTCTAGCATCTTGTCTGGCTACAGCTTGAAACTCAAGCCCCAGACACCCTCCATAGACAATTCTCTAACCGAGGTAAAGGAGGAGGTTGCATGACTGAGCTGCTTTGTCCCATTCCGTGGACTTGTGGGCCATCTGTTATATTTAAGCCGAGAAATGGGGTCAAGTTCAAATGTTTCTCGAAGTCTGACCCACCAGATAAGAACAGGCAAGGGGAGACTCTGGCTGTCTTACTGAAGTAAGGACTGTATCGGTTAACAAGAGTTTAGGTTATTTCTATATGACCCCTTCTCACAAAAGAAAAGACCTTGGCGGGTGTTTTTTTTTTTTTAAAGCTTCACATGGAGAAGAGAAACCCAGTGTCTAAAACAGTGAAGTTGCGCTCCTCCTCGGGAGCCCTTGAGAGGAGTCCCACCTGACTGCTCACTTTTATCTTGGCCCTCTTCTCCCGAGGGTATGCAAAGATCCTGTTTTGAAAAACAGGTTTTTAAGATCGGAGGACAGTATGTTCCCAGAGCCTACTGGGCTGGCTAATGAGCCACCTGTATGCATGGGCGTTCCCAAGACCAACTCCGAGAAGCATCATGTCACAGTTCACTGAGCTCTGACTCCTGATGTCTAACTAGAAACAAAGCCGCTAATAAGGAAAATCGTGATGTTAACAGTGTCATCCGGTGCTTGGTGAGACTTCAATTATATGATACCAGGATTTTTTTTTTTTTTGATTAAAAATGTATGGCTACAGCCATATGAAAAAAATCAACTTGCCTCCTAGGTAAACTAGCAACATGACTACTCCATGATGTGGTTAAGGGGAAGGCTTTGATTGTAGATATGAGACAGAGAACAGCCAGAGGCCTCTGGGGGAGTCCAGAGCAGATGGGGAGAGAGCAGTAGACTGAACATGGCCAGCAAACAAGGCCCGGGGAGAAGCAGGATCAGAGGGGGGCGGGAAGAGGGGAGGGAGGGAGGAGGGAGGGGAGAAGAGAGGGAGAGAGAGGGGTGCATAGAGAGCAGAGAGAGGAGGAGAGCATGGAGAGAGGAAGGAGGAAGACAGGGAGAGCAAAACCAAAAGTTCCACACATGAGAAAGTGTGGAACAGGTACTTGTGATACTGAGGGAGCCTGAGGCCAGCATGAGCTTTGGCGTGCTAAGAGGCAACACAGAGAACCATTTGTCCCTTTGCAAGAAATGGAGTTTCCTTTGGACCCGACATCTCCTATGTTCACACAGCAACTATTTACAAGGTGCTTACTGCGCTTTTGTCTGGTCCAGAGGGAATATGGCAAGCAGAGCTGGCAGACGAGTTTCTTCCCAGAGTTTTCTGCTTAGTAGGGAAGACACATATCAATACATTAACCACACATCCCCCAAAATGGTACCTGAGATGGATGCTGCAGAAACAAAATGAGCTCTATGAGATCATAGCTAAGGGGTGTCAGGAAAAGCGACACTGGAAAAAGACACTTGAGCTGATCTCAAGATGAATAGGTCTTCAACAGACAGAAGGAAGGGCAGACATCCCAGACACAGGGAAAGGCATTTGCAAAGGTCCTCTTATAAGAGGAAGCGGAACATGTGTCAGGGACTGAAAAGCAGCTGGTAGAGGGAAGCCAGACACGCAGTGCGGGCAGCCTGGAAATGTAGCAGTTGTGAGAATTTTCTCTTAATGAGTTATGACTTCCTCCAGAAAAGGAAATGTATTTTAAAACTCGTGTTTTTGTGACTCTGGGAATTAAACCCAATACAGTGTGTAGCACAATAAGCCCTGTAGCGCCAAGCAGTGTCCCAAGCCTCACGAGAGGTCATTTTGATTGCATCGTCCGACTTCCCAGGAGTCGGTATTATCAGCCTTGGGTTTTGTGGAGATCAGTGTGGCTATATCGGTGGAAATAGGTTATAAAGAGCACACAAGAGCACACACAGGATGCAGGAAGGGGAAGTGGTAGGCTACTATACCAGGCTACAGGAAACAGGCTGTGGCTTGAATTAGGATCACGAGAAGGACTGTAGAAAATGTAACCCTGGATGGACAGGGTGAGAGGTTGGATACACACTGGAGAGGGAGAGGAATGTGTCAAAGATGGCCTCTATATCTCTCTGGTACAGCTACATCGGACAGAGATTCTTGTTTGGTGCGATTTCACGGGAAAAGAGCAGTTTTGTGGCATGTTGGGTAATCAAGAATATGAGTTCAATTTTTACTATGTTGAATTTAAGATGCTTGGAGCCACCCACATGAAATGGCTGTACAGATCCAGTTCTCAAAGCTAAGGACACCTCCTGTTAAAGATACAAATCTGGCCAGGCGGTGGTGGCATACGCCTTTAATCCCAGCACTCAGGAGGCAGAGCCAGGAGGATCTCTGTGAGTTCAAGGCCAGCCTGGGCTACACATCCAGATCCAGGACAGGCGCCAAAACTACACAGAGAAACCCTGTCTCGAAAAACAAAAACAAAAAACAAAACAAAACAAAACAAAACAAAAAAGACACCAGTCTGTGAGTCACTTGCATATACTGCAATGGACACTGATAAATTTGGATAGGAAAAAATGTATTGAGTGACAGGTACTGTTTTGTGAGTCTAGACATTAAGGATATTTCACCAAAAGATGCCCCAGCAGGAAAAATTTTAGAAGATTTATAACAAATAGCCAAAACAATAGGAAGAGATTGACAATCTGGTATGTTCACAACCACCACAGGGAGATGGTATTTCTAGGACAGGAGTGTCAGGGCTGGGGGTCTAGCTCATGTAGAACATGTATGGCCCTGTTTTCAATCCCTGCACAGAAAGAAAAAGAAAAAACAAAACAAAAAACAAGAGGAGAGTTGCCAGAGAGTTTTGATTAGGTTAACAGGTATTTCTAAGTCTGTACACAGTCCCACAAAAGGTTAAGAATACTGGTGTTTAAAATTAACAATAGCGTTAAACAATAAGAATCCAAGATGATGAATTGAGACATTCAAAACACAGGCCCTGGATGCTCGAGATCACGAGGCTACTTCTGTAATCATTGCTTGGATCACAAGGGACAAAAACTATATAAATATTCTATTGATTAAAAAATGCACAATTGTATTTTGTAAACACAGAATCACACTAAAGAAAGGGTGTTTGGAGATGCCAAATGTGATAATAATCTTAAATTTTTGTCTAGCAACAATTAAACACATATCATAATGTCCCACAAAACTAAACAGCACTGTTCTTCACATCTGCATGTGATGGCCAGAGAATTTGGAGCTTGAAATGTGCAAGCAAGATTAAATCTCGAAGCTCTTGGAGGGGTAAAGTGTAAATCCAGGGAAATTCCTTCTTCTGCAAGAAATCAGACAACATTTCAAGATAGCTAAAAACTCAGTTTCCTTTTGTCCCAGATTAAGTAGCCAGGGTGGGAGGTGTGTATTAAAAATGTAGCTCTTCCAAACACATAGAAGAGAAAGATGATAACACAATGAACTTACAAAATACAAAAAAGAAAAAAAAAATCTCTGAAACAAAAATTGTGGATTCAAGCTCAGGTCAGATAAAACTGAAGAATAAACTCACAGACAGGAAAACAGGTCTGGAGAAGAAAAAAACAAACAAACAAACATTCAATATGTTATCCTGAAGAACAAAAATTAAAAATAAGAGAAGCTAAGATACATGGCAAACAGAATAAGAAAATTTAGCAGATACTGAATCAAAATTCCAGGAGAAAAAGTACATATGGAGCCCTGTATCTATATGGGTAAGATATGTGTCTATCTAGCTATGATAACTTTCAAGAATTATAAAAGATGTGTATCTATATAGTAAAAATTACAAAGAATTCCAAGTAAGAAAATCCTCACTGCAAAATTTTAGTGAATCTGAAACCAATTAAAATAATAATATTAATAATAATAATAATAATCTGGTTATTGGCAACAAAATGCATGAAACAAAAATTCTCTTTTTATCCAGCCATTTCCATAATATACAACAAAATTCTGTTGAATTAATTTAATAGCTACAAGTCTATGTATGAAAGGTTTTAAAGCTGCTCTGAAATTTTACCTCTTTAAGGAACTTAATAATATCTTTCTTGTTCTAAGACCTTCCTCTACGTAACTTTTATACTGAATTTTCTAACAAAATCATAGTGTTGACAAAATGATTGGCAGACATTCTCTCAATATTGATCTAGACAGAATCTTATCAGTCTTTTGCAAATGGAAGGAAAGCTATCTTCATAACAATTTTTTTTGACATGTTTCTGAACACAGCAGTGACTTACCATGATGCATAGTGTCAATTTATAACATTTAACTATTTTGCGTGCTTTATCAAATTTGCTTATTCTTTCTCCAGCAAAGCTAGACCCTCCAGTCGTGACTGCAATCCAAGGGAATGCATCTTTGCTGGTCCTTCTCCGTACCCCAGAGCTGCCATACAGAAACCAACATGGAAAAAATACATCTATGGAAAGTTACTATGACTTAGCATACCGAGTTTTCATAACTAACAATTCACTGGTAAAGGTGAGTTCAGAGGAATGAATGTCAGGTCTTCTGTTTTCTTAACTAACATTTTGCTCCTAGCCCACGACCTGTCTCTTTGATGTTAAGTCCCCAGATCGTTCCCTGCCTTCTTATTCTTTCATAGTCACTGAGAAGCAGTCAGGATTGATGTGTGCATGCATTCCTGGGTGTGGGGTGTGTGTGTATAGCAGATATGTAACCTTTCAGATAGTCAGCTCGCTTCTTTAGACTTTCCTGCATATTGAAAAGTTAATATTAATGTTTCTTTCCATTTGTCTGATGTTAGTGTTTATTTCTATTAGCGTTATACTCCCTTTTTATTTTAGTAACTTTTGAATCACAGTATTATTAGCAGTCTAGGGGGGGTATCTATCTATCTATCTATCTATCTATCTATCTATCTATCTATCTATCTATCTATCTATCTACCTATCTATTTTATATTCCTGGTAGCAGTTTCCCCTCTCTCCTCCCCCCCACCCCGTCCTTGTTTAGCAGTCTTGCTGTGGCAGTTTACATTAGAAAGTCCACTGCCAGCACCTTTACCTAGGTTCTATGGTGAACGAAATGTCCCTTTTCTGTATCCATCTAAGTCAGGGCGTGTTTAGTTGGAAGGGAGAAAAAAAACAAGCAAACAAACAAACACTCAAACTGGTTCAAATACAAACGAAGAGGGCTAGTTCAGCAAGAGACAAGAAGCCATCCATGACAGCCAGAAACAGGAAACAGGTGCTGCCAGATTTTCTAAAACTCAGAAAAATGAAACGGGAGGCCAGGTCTGCAGACATGCTCTCTGTCTTGACTCTCACTCTCCCCCTCCCCCACCTTGGGTCACCTTTGCCACCATGGTAACCCTTGCAAGTCCATGCCATTTCCTGACTCAGCTCACGTACTTAAAGATGAGACTCTGGCCATGGTTCCCTCCATCCTTAGCCTACAAGGTGAAGTCATGTGGCTTGACCACTTCACAAGTGGTTTCACCCAGTTACGGCCCAGGGCTTTAGAGAAGGAGGGCTTTACCCGAAGGTTGACAGTGATCACCTACAACTCACTGATTTCAACAAAGGAAAAGCGTTTCAGTGGCTCACGGGAGACCGTTTATCATCGATTTCTCCCCTCGTGTAGGAGCAAAAGGCCTATGAAGGAACTCAGAGAACGGTTCGAATTGAAGGTCTGATACCCCATTCCAGTTACTGCATAGCAGCTGAAATATATCAGCCCATGTTAGACAGAAAAAGCCCAAGAAGTGAGCGGAGATGTGTGAAGATTCCATGAGCCGGTCTGAGGCGCTCTGCAGGGCAGAATCCATCTGAGGATGGGATGGCTCCTGCCTGCAATAGCTTGCTGAACGTCTTTTTCTATTTTCTTAGAGCAATGTCTACCAACACCTTTCAAGGGTTTCTCTGTCAACACTTCCTTTTCTGTTTCAGTTATAAAGTAAATTTGAACAGATTCAAAAATTAGAGTTTAAAGAAGAGGTAAAGAATAAAGAGCTTGTGATGGGGTGTGTCTTTAATCCCAGCATTGGAGAGGCAGAGGCAAGCAGATCTCTGACTTTGGAACCAGCCTGGTCTACATAGAGAGTTCCAGGCTAGCCAAGGCTACACAGTGAGACCCTGCCTCAATAAAATAAGATAAGATAGTAAGATAAAGATCTTCTATAAAACACAGAAGTTTATTTCTCAATATAGCAACCCTAACAATAATCTTTTTTCTGTTAAAATTGCAAAATAAGAATAAAGGAATAAGAGGCATTTAATAAAATGTTGCAATAATTTTTAAAGCATTATAAACAGGCAATCTTGCATCAATATTTTTCTGCTTTGCCTTAGATACATTGATTTAATATTTCATATGAATGAATATATTTCTGTACATCTCTATTTTACATGAATATATTTTCATAATTTTATTTCTTATGAGATATTTCTACTTAGTGACCAACACTTTAAAAATAACCTCTCATGGCCTCTGAATTAATCTCTAGATTAAGATTTTCAACAATAGCGTGTAAATATTGAAGGAAGTCTCCGTAATACAATTTCTCCTCACTTAACACATAATGTTAGTAAGACTACCCTTTCTGGCTTTGTTTCTCATATTGCCTTAGAATTTCCCCATGGTGTCAAAGTGAAGCATATATTTATCAGCAGCAAAGACAGAAGAAACATATAGGCCACACTGATAACTCAGCCATTCAGGCAAAGGGGTAGCTTTCCGTTAGAATGATAGTTGTATTGAGGACAGTTGGAATCCATGTAGAAAACGTGGCTGGAAGCTGAAGGCAGACAGTGGATGCCTAAATTGTTTATGAGATTATAAAGGAAATCAAAACCCTGCGAACTCCACTGCCTCTCCTGAGCAAAGCTCAGGTGGCCTAAGGCTCAGAAAGTGGCTAAATCTTTCTGTAGCTCATTGAACTTAAGTTATCTGCTAGCGAGGAGACGTGTGTGAGAGAACATTGTGATCTTCATGAGAGATGCTCCAAAATATAACTTCTAAAAATACAACCAGTGATAAATGGCCACAGATTGTTCAAAATGTGAGAGACGTATGTAAAGCAATATCTGGAGCATTGGCTTTGCTGTGGTGTATGTTCAGAAAACATTGATTTTTTTTACTCCTATTTTGAATTATTCAATTTTTATTTCTTTGTGTGGCTTAGTACCTTTTTTATGCTTTTGTACTTCGGGAAGGGGATAGCTTGAGAAGGAGGACCCCATCATTGGCACACTTGATGACACATCAGGAGCATGTGTCACAATGGCAGCAGTGAGGTTGTGAACTCAGTCATCTGAAGCCTCATGACACAGAGACCAATTGTTAGCACATGAATGTTGACAGACAACGGAGTTTTGCTTTGATTTGGTTTTGCTTTGGGTTTGCCTTCATGCCTGAGCACAGCCGTGCTTACATAAGTATGGAATGCTTTGAGAAACATTGCAATGTTCACATTCTTGATTATGTTAAGAACACATTGTCATGTTATTTCAATAAAGCTCACTTCTTACTTTACACATTGAAGTAGTTATTATTTGGTGTGAGTCGGTCTGATGAAATTCCACTTAGTCATTTGGGGTTTACAGGAAACTACAGCTAGAGAGGAGCCCTGTGAGCAAGCCTCCAGGCACTCCTTGAGAATGTCGTGCCATCATTATATTGTGCAACTGAAAATATGAAAATATGTATTGGAAGCGAACATGCCTTCTATCCTGCATCTGAAACCATATTGTACCCAGGGCTGATAATCCTGAAATTGACTCTATTTAGTTGGTTCAGACCTTTGCTCTCTTCTCATGCCCATCCCTCATCTTAGCAGGAAGCCCAGGACTCCTGCATGACATCCCCATGTGTTCTCTCCCTTTCCCTGTCCCTGTTTGTCATCTTCTGAGGACCACTTCACCTCCATCCCTGACATACACAGAGGGTAATCACCTGGTGGGACACGCCTTGGGAGTGGAGGGCAGGGTCTGTTGCCAGTGCCGGAACCATGTGCTGTTGGGATCAGATGAGAACCATGTGCTGTCGGGATCGGATGAGAACCATGTGCTGTCGGGATCGGATGAGAACCATGTGCTGTTGGGATCGGATGACCCTGAAACTGCCAAGGGCAATGGTCCCAGCAGATGGAGAACACAGGGAAGAGAAGGAAGTCCCCAAGGGTGACAGAGCAGACTAGGGAGAGAGAATCTTTGATAATATAATCAAGCTGAGCTGAGAACCAGCCCTATTTCAGAACTTTGGATCTAAGTGGACAAATAAATTTTTTTTCGCTAATTTAATTGGACTTGAATTTCTGTCCTTTTCCATCAGAAGATCCGTAAATGACACAACAATACAAATGTGTGTGGTAGAGATTATGTACTATTTACCAAAGTAACCTTTGCCCATCATTCTTTAAAACTTCCATTTTCAGAAGAACATGCTGGAAAGGGTTTCTTTCCATAGCCGACACACTGGAAAGCCCTACAGGAGTGTTTCTGTTTATTCTGCTCTGGACTCTACAGAGATGGTTCCAACCACAGGCTTGTGTTTTCAGCAAATTCTCATTCGACTACACCACTTGGTCCAAATTTCCATTTCCTTGGCTCTAAACACAAGCAAGACTTCATTTCTACTCATTAGAACAGCGAGTCAAGGGCCCATGTGACAGCCTCCAGAGGCCAGAGGCTGTGTAAATACCAAAGACCAATGGCTCTCTTTTGCTCTGTGACTATAATCTTCAGGAGCAAAATGTCTTTTATTTTTAAATTGAGAGAAGGGCTTGCTCTATAAAAAGCCCAGGCTTAGCCTCACATTTATGATCCTCTTTCCTCAGCCGCCCAAGGACTGATATTACAGGCACAAGCAAACAAGCTTGACTCAAAGCCCTTTTTCCTTAATATTCCAAATTCAGACCAGAAATGATTTGTGACATCCTAATACATAAGCAGGGCAGTGTTAGCAAATGAACTATGGATTTCATCTATAATGCCCTCAGGGCTTGGTCAAATAATTTCTTGCATCTTGTCTCTGTGTCTGTGTCTCTTGTCTGCCTGTCTGTCTGTCTCTCCTCTCTCTCTCTCTCTCTCTCTCTCTCTCTCTCTCTCTCTCTCTCTCTCTCTCTCTCTCTCTCTCTCTCTTTGTTTTTCTTTCTCTCCTCCAACAATCTCCCCTCATGTTGTCATCTCTACTGTTTTAAGAATAAGTCTTTGTAAAGAAGTAGCTGCCAGACCTCCTCGGGCAAATCTCTTTGTGTAACGGATGGTGGTTACTGCAGACGCTCACAAGTCATCAAAGTGTAGACGACAATGACTGTGGAGTATTCGGACACAAGCGGGACAACGATGTCATACCTTGTCCTCAAGGTTCAGTGACTGTCTAGGAAACAGGGGTGGGCAATGTGTGAGAGTCAGAGGTCAGGGAGGATCAAAGCAAAACAGTGTCTTCTGGGCATGACAGAACCACTGCACTCATGAGCTCATAGCAGCTGGGTTTACCTGCATGAGACGTCTACCAGATCAAGCCAGCCAACAGTCTGGCATGAAGCAAAAATCGGTTCATGAGCCCTAACTCCTAACTGACGAGATATATAGAGATGATGACTTCTGGGGTAGAGGGAGTCAACTTTCTTTAAAGGTTTGATTCTTGGTAAATTGACCATGCTTCAGTGGATAGCATAAACCAGAACTGATGAGTTATTAAAAATTTGAAAAAGGAGGACCCAAAGTTGAGAGAGATGGATCTGTGAGGAGTTAGAGAAGAAGTTGGGAATGAATATAGTGAAATAATAAAACATTTATTTTATTTTATTTTTGGTTTTTCAAGACAGGATTTCTGTATGTAACAGCCCTAGTTGTCCTAGAACTCACTCTGTAGACCAGGGTGGCCTCGAACTCACAGAGATCTGCCTGTCTCTGCCTCCCAAGTCCTGGGATTAAAGGTGTGCATCACCATACCCAGCTCAAAACATTTATTTTTTTAAGAAGTAAAACGACAATTGCAATTGGAAATTTTAACATGAAATCTCTGATGTCAACAATAAGTATACTTATCATGACCTCTACTTATTAATAATGTTGTCTTTATAGTATAAAAAGTCATACACATGTTAAAACTGCTGAAAAGTATTTACAATAAAGTTAATAACCAAAAAAGAAAATATTCCAACTTCCCAATGCAGAGCTATCAGATGAATTCTTTGAATGATTCCTTGATCTATGAATCCATTAAGAATCTGGGGTCTGGGGCAGAAGCACATTGAAGGAATAAAAAATAGAATGCAGTAGTATAAAGTGGGAAAGAGGAATAATGGGAAGTGGAAGAGTTAAATGGGGTTGAGGGATAAGTAGAAGAGGAAGTATGTGAAGAAAAAACTAACCCTACAGACTTTTTGGAAAAGTCATACTACTGTAAATGCTGCATATATATTATATATAAATATATATGCATAAAAAGATTTTAAATAGAGTTACCCTTTAAGGAGTCAATGCCCCTGCTAGACACCACAGAAGGCCAACAAATAAAAATCCCAGTGCCAGGAGTGAGGCACCTCTTTTGGAGTTGTTGGCTAATGGGGTCCCACAGATCCCCAAACATTACAGACCATTGCCCCTACTCTTGATGGTAAGATCCTATTGCTGAAGACAATACTTACTTGAATCATTGAACATGGGGAAATCAAGCTCGTACTTGTCTAGAAGCCTCAACCCTACTGACTAGGTTTTATAGTGCTAAAAGGTACTATGCATGTGACTATGGGAGAAAGATAATCATCAGTCTTACCCAGCTGTGAACCCTGTAAACTATGATAGTGACCAGTCCGGAAATATATGCCCACTGTTATCAGGGCCAAGAATCTGTGGCTCTTAGATCATAGGCCCTAGCAGAGAAGTGAACACACTACTATGATTCTAAATGGGCCTAGTATTAAACCAGCTCTTAATGACTTATCACTATACCCATAGCTTACTGTATCTCTCAACCCTCATCAGAGAAACTTCTATTTGTAGCAGACTTCAAGCAACACAAAGACCCACAACTGGTCAAGGTGCAAAGGATAAGAAGTGAGGAATGCTCAGCCTTAAATGGGACAGTTCTATCACACCCCTTCCTTCCAAAACCTCAGGGATCGTCATGGAAGAAGGCAGAGAAAAACTGTAAGGTGGTAGATGAGTACAAGAAACCAGTGTTCTAAGTTCCATGTATGAACTCGCAGTGGTTGTGACAGTGTATACAAGACCTGCACAAACTTGTAATGAGTCTTTCTCTGTTCTGCCAGCCAGCTCCCAAATAATGACATGGAGACTTATTAATTATGGAAATTAGGCCTTAGCTTAGGCTTGTCCCATTAGCTCTTATAATTTAAATTAACCCATTTACATTAATCTACATTTTTCCTTGTGGCTTTTTAACTGTCATTCTGTATGTCCGATTCCTCTTGTGCCTCATTGGCATCTCCTTCATGCCTAGAGTCCTACTCTTCTTCCTTTTTCTCCCCAGAAATCCCACCTATACCGCCTGCCTAGCTATTGGTTGTTCAACTTTTTATTACACCAATCACAGCAAATACATCTTCACACAATGTTCAAATAGCCCACAACACAAACTCAAGACAGAAAAAAATCCTGGCATGAAGAAAAGGAGAAGACACAAAGTCCCACCCCTGGCTGGGAATCTATGGCTAACTGATAGCGGCAGGAAGAGAGAGAGCTGGTTTTCTTGAAGAGTGTGGTCCCTAGTAGGCTGACTATGCTCAAGTCAATGGCCCCACATCCACAGCACAAAATGAACTTGATGGTGAAATGAATGAATTTAAAAAGAGGACAAAGTTGGGTGGGTAGGGGTGGGGCTGGGAAGAGCTGGGATCCCAGGCCTGCGTTACCAATCTCTGTGTTTTAAAGCAAAGGTAACTGCAATCATTCCTCTTGCTTCTCATAAACCTCTGCAAGAAAAGCAAACTCCACAGGTCTAGAAGGAAAATAATTTGCAAAATACTAGATATGAACCTAATCTTGCCACAACGGCACCCTCAAAGTGCACAAGTTCATTTCCTTTCTTCAGACTGCATGAGGAAACACAGGAAAAAATAATCTAGTAGTAAATCATCCCCAAGGATTTTCTTCACCACCATAACGGCTGGTGCAGCATGGACCCAGGGAAGAGCAAGCTAACATGCTGAACCACCTCTGTGCACTGTGCACAGTTACATTATTCTTGCGGGAGAGTTCACATCAGAACCTCTTTCTGATGCTTGAGGCATCTGCCCAGTTTATGAAATCAGGGCAGATGCCATCCTTCCCAACACCTCTTGTAACTCACATGTGAAAAATGTGTGTAAAGAATGCAAATCACTAAATTGTCCATGTGTAAATACATACATGTGTGATCACTGCTCACATGAAGACACTCTAGCCACCCTTTATCCACAGCATGGTACACTCCAGTTGACACTTAAAACCACAGATAGTGATGAACCCTGCATATGTGATACTAAATGTTTATCTATAATAAAGATTAACATAAATTAGTCACAAGAGATAACAATAACAAAAAACAGAGCACTCATAATAGTACACTGTAATATAGTTGTGTAAATGTGATCTCTTTCATTCTGTCCCTCAAGATAAGTAGCATGCAGAGGTTGGACAAATAGATAATTCATGTCCCACCTGGGGTATAGTGGGACAACACAAGACTAAGAATAAAGAGAAGTGTTTAAGCTTTACTATAATCCTTTGGCCTAACAGCTTTAATTGGTTTTGTGGACTTTAAAATTTTTTTTATTTTATGTTTGTCTTATGAGCTCAGAATTAATGAGCTGTGATTTTTTTCTTTTCTTTCTTTCTTTCTTTCTTTATTATGTATACAACTGTCTGCACATATCCCTGCAAGCCAGAAGAGGGCATCAGATCTCGTTACAGATGGTTGTGAGCCACCATGTAGTTGCTGGGAATTGAACTCAGGACATTTGGAAGAGCAAGCAGTGCTCTTAACCTCTGAGCCATCTCTCCAGCCCTATGAGCTGTGATTTTATACTCATTACATTTTGAAGGGCTTTTTATCAGATTTCAATTAGTGTTAAATGTTTGAAAACGTATAATGGATTAAATTTATAAGATTTTTGTTACCTGTGTGAATGAATATGGGATTATTCAGGGGAATGTTGCCTTTTAAAAAAATGCCAACTCACTAACAAATTAAAAATGATTATTAATTGAACATTAAACCATTAGTAATCACTAAGGATACGTTTTTCTCATATGCTAAAGCTCCTTGAACATTTTTTTTTTTTAATCTGTGAACTCCCTGCTCCGAGCTTCATGGCCTCAGCAGCATTAAGCTCATTTCTATTCCTGGTGACCTAATTATGAATTATTAAAAGCATACGGAACACATCTTGTGCACTACATCCAGTTGTTGACACATAGAACCCATACTCAGAACATCTGTTCTCTCAACCAATACCATTCAGCTCTCAGGGAAACATCTCTCTCATGTGTTGTCCTATGTCTGGAAATAAAATAGAATATAGATACGGGGGTGGGAGTGAGGTGGGGGTGAATCTATCAGTAAAGCATCATAGTGAGGACCTCAGTTCAGATCCCCAGCGCCCACAGGAAAGGCCAGGTACAGCAGTGAGAACCTGTAATCTACTGGGGAAGTAGAGGTGGGAGGATCATGAACCAGTTGGTCATTTAGCCCAGCCAAATTGACAAGTTCAAGGTTCATAAGGAGAGTAAGAAAGGCACGTACCAACAACCTCTAGCCTCCACATGCATGTGCAAATATCTCACACACACACACACACACACACACACACACACACACGCACCACTCACATTATGGATTCTGCTACTGAGTTTGCCAGACCTCATAGCTTCATGCTTCCAGGGGAACCTGAGAGATGAGTAGTGAATGTCTTAGTTACTTTTCTTCTGCTATGAAGAGACACCACGACCCAGGCAACTTATAAGCGAAACCATTTAATGGAAGGCTGGCTTACAGTTTCTGAGGGTAAGCATATGACCATCATGGTGGGGAGCATGGGAGCAAGCAGGCAGGCATGGTGATGGAGCGGTAGCTGAGAGCTCCCGAGTTATGTGCAAGTGGGAAGGAGAGGGAGAGCTAATTGGGAATACCTTGAGTTTTGAAACCTCAAAGCCCACCCTTAGTGACACACCTCCTCCAACAAGGCCACGCCTCCTCCAACAAGGCCACACCTCCTAATCCTTTCTAAACATTTCCACCAACTGGGGATCAAGCATTCTAACATGAGTATATGGGGGCCATTCTCATTCAAATCACCACAGTAAATAAAAAGGCAAGTACTTTTGCTAAATTTGTCCTCTCTCAGCGCTAAACTAGTTAATACTTGCACCAGAAAGCATAATTTTCAAGGAGCGCCCCTTTTTCTAATTTCTGCCCATGTTGCTGAACATGCGACTGGATGTTATAACAAGTTAGTTTATGGTATGCAGCAATTTCACACAGTATCTAAAGTTTTCTGTCAGTGTTGAACAATTCAATTTTCTTCTTAAGATTGCTTACAGGCTCTAAAGACGGCTCAGTGGTAAAAAAACAAACACAGCCCTCGCAGGGAACCCTGCTCAGTTCCCAGCATCAACATCAGGAAACTCACAACTGCCTGTAACTCCAGCTCTAGGACATCTGACACCCTCTGCTAGCTTCTGTAGGTACCGCAGTCATGTTTACACACACTTACACACACTGTGTGTGTATATATATGTATATATATATTATATGTATATAATATATAATAATATATATTATTTTAAGGTGTGTTACTTTTGTTTATGTTGCATTTGTTTAACTCTGTGAAGCTGTGTTCCTGTGCCTGTCTAAAACACATGCTTGATCTAATAAAGAGGTGAACAGCCAATAGCAAGGTAGGAGAAAGGATAGGCGTGGCTGGCAGACAGAAGGTATAAATAGAAGGAGAATCTTGGAGGAGAAGGAAGCATGAGAGAGGAGAGGAGGACGCAAGGGGTCAGCCACCCAGCCATCCAGCTACACAGCCAGACACAGAGTAAGAAGGAAAGAAAAGGTATACAGGAATAGAGAAAGGTAAAATCCCAAAGGCAAAAGATAGACAGGGATAATTTAAGAAAAGCTGGCTAGAAACAAGCCAAATTAAAGCCAGGCATTTATAATTAAGAATAAGCTTCCATGTATGATTTATTTGGGAGCTGGGTGGTGGGCTCCCAAAAAAGAGCTTAAACAACTAACAATAACACATACACAGACACACATACACACAAACACATACACACATATACACACACATACACACACACCACATACACACAAACACATATACACATATACACACACATACATATACACATACACACACATACACCACACACACACACACATACATAGACACAGTTTAAAATAAAATAAATCTTAACTTTTTAAAAAGATTATGCCTCTTAAGTCTACACATATTATCATTAAGGGTAGTGTCAACCCCATCTAGAAAACAGGTATGAAACTGGAATTGTTTTTATAAAGATAAGTAATACAGTTTAGTTAAAATTTCAAAACATTGAAGTTTCATTTTAGTGCAAATAATTTAGTTTACAATTTTATTAATTATAAACATAATTTTTTACACTTACGTGTGTGTGTGTGTGTGTGCATGTGTGTGTCATGGTGAGTCTGCAGAAGTCAGAGAACAACTGTGGGAGGTGGTTCTCTCCTTTCACCATGTCGGTTCTGGAGAATAAGCACAGGTTATTAGCCTTGGTGGCAAGCACCTTTACCTGCTGAGCCAGCTTTCTGGCCTTGCTGTATATACTTTAACTAATGATAAAATAGAAACATTGTTTCACTTTACCGCTTATTGTGATAAAATGTTCTGAATAAAGTAATTTTTTTCTTTTGTAATTCTTAGGGTATTCCCAGGGCTTTGAGCATGCTAGGCAAGTGTTCTGCCACTGGTCAACATATCAGTCTGGGAATTAACTTTTTGAAGACAATATTATAATAATTCTCATAGTTTATATTATCATTTATTTTAATTAAATGTAGATTAAATTACAATCAAATTCCAAACAACCTGAACACAATTCTATTTCAATACTACATAAATGAAAATCACTATTAATTAAGAATAAAGCAGGAATTAATAATTTAGGCTTCATTATGTAAAAATAAACCTGTACTTTTGGATCTGTCTAAAGATGAATCAGTTTGGTAAAATACACTTCAAAGAAGGGAAAGGTAAGAGAAAAAAACCACAGGATGCCTTTGAGGAGTTTTCAGCTTAAACTTTTTAAAATGAGGAAAACCACATTTTATAAATTTTAGAAGTTGTTTAATGAAAGTTTAATTCCTGACCAGATTAATGACAACAAGCAAAAAAAATTCTCATCAAATGCACATCTTTATTAGCTCAGACAAAATCCCTAATCTTTACTGAAGGCAGCTTTATTCCAAATGATTAGACATCATCAACACACTTTCAACTGTTGGACTGAAAAGCCAGAATCAACAGGAACCAACAGGAATTAAGCCCACACCAACAGAGAAAAATCAACTCCGTGTTCTTCAAAGCACACCATTCACCAGGTATAATGATATTTATCTGGCATTAATAACACAAGAGTCAAAGAAGACATTGGATTTTCTAGACTCAGTAGAAATTATTTTCAAAGTTAATTAATGATCCAGCACAAAATAATTTTAAGTAGAAAACATGTCCCTTTTAAGGGTATAGCATTCAAATGGGGATAATTCCCTGAATGGGTAATTTAATTGAAAAATTGAATATAATGTTTATCTACAGCAAGGGTAAAAGTCAGAGCAACAAATTTTATTGTGGATATTGCCAAGCTAACAGAAAAAGTAATCAGAGATGTAGAAATCATTAACTTTACTACTCTATACCAATTAAAAATTTTACAAGTCTGAAATTTTAAAAATTTCACTTGAAATTTTAGTTACAAATTCCAAATTATAGATAAGAAACTAGTTAGCCCGAACTTGTTCCTGTAATAAGACACTTAACATGAATGACTAAGCAGGAAATAAGGATTATCTTGGTTCACTGAAGTTTCACTCTCTGAAGTTTCTGTCCATGGGTGGTTGGCTCTGTTGTTTTAGGCCTGTGGCAAAGCAGAATGCCATGGTGAGGTACATATCTGCCCACTTCACAGCCACTGAGAAGGAGAAAGAGCAGGAGGGACCATGGTCAAGACCTGACCTTCAAGGCCACACTCTCAGCTAACTACATTCTCCAGACAGCCTTCCTCTCAATAGTGCTATGGATTATGAGCCCATCACAGGGTTGAGCTAAAGCTTAGGTCAAAGCTCTCATGATCCAGTCACATACCCCAAAAGCTCCAGAAGATTACAGAGGGAATCCAGCATTCAACATGAGTGCTTGGAGGGATAATTCTTACCAAAGCTACACAAAACTTTTAACAATGCTATCACTATGGCTGTTAATAAATATGGTAGAACACAGAATTTTGGCCAGAAAGTCTAGGCATATTCTTTGTCACATATATGATAGTCAGAACTTATTACCATGAGATGAGGTCAAACTGTGTCAACAATAATGAAATTCTTTGAAACAATTTAGGGATTAGACCAACTGTTTCTATCAGCTTAAATATCAAATGATTTTCTGGAACTTATATCAAATGTGATTTTACAAACCACTCAGACGAAAGAACAAGTGTGCTGAGGAAAAGCTGTCAAATCAATTCTTTGTTTTTAATCCAAACAATAAGTAAGTGGTCCTAAAAGAAGAGCAGGGACATTCTCCGAAGAACTCTGCTAGAAAATAAAACTTGAATTTTTATCTTTTACAGTTTCTTGGTATGGAACATTGTATACTATCAAAAGCTTCCTAAAAACAAAGCAAAGATACCCTCATCACCAATTTCAGTTGGATTGTTTCAATTTCTTAAAGCCATTCAAAGACCTCAGTGGAACGAAAGTTTCACCAAATTAAAATCAGAAAGAAACTAAGGATTTAAACCATAGCAGGAAGGTATCTTTGGTAGCATGCAGGGTACCTTCCTGTACCAAAGCCACTGGCACAAAAGGGAGAAGGCTTTGTGTAGGCGCCAGCTCCACTTCTCCATGCCAAAGAGTTGTATAGGTGCTGTCTTCAGCAATGGGGCCTGACCATCAGTTTGTGAAGAGAAACCCATAGTCTTGGCAAAACCAAGTTGTTTGGAGATTCTCAGAGGACCTCTTTGGCCAACAGCTCAAACCAGAAGTAACCCAGTCATGGTATTGGAAACTTCCTTTGGTGACAAGAGATGTCTAATTTGGGCTGTGTCTCCCCTTTTTATTTGGCTATTTCATTTATGTTGTTGGTTGTTTTTGCTCTCTTGGGGTTGCCCACCAACCATCTCTCAAATAAATCACACATGGAGGCTTATTTTTATTTATAAATGCCCGGCCTTCGCTTTTCTTGTTTCTTGTCAATTTTTCTGAACTTTAAATTATCCCATCTACCTTTAGCCTCAGGGCTTTTATCTTTCTCTATTCTTATATACCTTTTCTTTCCTTCTTACTCTGTGTATGGGCTGTGTAGCTGGGTGGCTGGCCCATGGAGTTCTCCTCTTTCTCTAGCTACCTTCTTCTTTTTCCTCCCAGATTTCTCCTTCTATTTATCCTCTCTGCCTGCCAGCCCTGCCTATTTCTTTCTCCTGTCTCTCTATTGGCTGTTGAGCTCTTTATTAGACCATCAGGTGTTTTACACAGGAACAGGAGTGTGGCTTCACAGACTTAAACTAATGCAACATAAACAAAAGTAACACATCTTAAAATAATATTCTACAACAATTTAATAACATATATATATATATGAAATCTTCTAATGTATTAGGGTTTCATACCACCCCTCAAATGCCCCTAAGTTTTAGCTGTCTTTTCCTATATTCTTCCCCTCATCTCCCTTTCTTCTCACCCTCCCCACTTGGTCCCCCTGTTGCAGCCCCTACCATCCATTCATAACTATCTATTCTATTTCCCTTTCTTAGGGAGGTCCATCTGACCCTCTAGTCCCTTACTCTATACCTAACCTCTGTGATTCTATGGACTGCAGCTTGGTTATCATTGACTTAGGTAATATCCACATATAAGTGAGTACATTCCATATTTGTCTCTCTAGGTCTACATTACCTCACTCAGGATGATTTTTTTCCTAGTTCCATCTATTTACCTGTGAATTTCATTATTTCATTTTTTAATAGCTGAGTAATACTCAGTAGTATTGAGTAATGCACAGCTGTTAAATACATCATTAAATAATTGAATAAATGTACCACATTTTCTTTATCCTTTCTTTTCTGTTGACAGACATCTAGATTATTTCCAGTGTCTGGCTATTATGAATAGAGCAGCAATGAACTTGGTTGAGCAAGTGTCTCTGTGGTAAGATGAAGCATTCTTTGGGTATATGCCCAAGAATGGTATAGCTGTATCTTGAGATGGATTGATTTTCATCTTCCTGAGGAACTATTCTATTGATTTTCACAGTGGAGATACAAGTTTACACTCCAAACAGCAATGGATGAGTATTCTCCTTATTCCACATCCTCACCAGCATGAGCTGGCATTTGTTTTATTGACCTTGGCCATTCTGACTGGTGAAGGTTAAATCTCAAAGTAGTTTTGGTTTTCACTTCCCTGATGACTAAGGATGCTGAACACTTAAGTTTCTAAGCCATTTGTGTTTCCTCTTTGGAGAATTCTCTATTTAGAGCTGTACCCTATTTTTAAATTGGATTATTTGTTTTCTTGATGTATAGTCTTTTTAGAGTTCTTTATATATTTTGGATATTATCCTCTATCAGAGGTATAGCTGGTAAAAACCTTTTCCCATTCTGTAAGCTGCCACTTTGTCTGAATGACAGTGTCTTTGCCATACAGAAGTTTTTAAATTTCATGATGCCCCATTCATTAATTGTTGATCTTAGTGCCTGTGCTAATGGTGTTCTATTCAGAAAGTCTTTTCCTGTGCCAATGAGTTCAAGACAATTCACTGCTTTTTCTCCTGTCAGGTTTAGTGTATCTGGCTTTTATGTTGAGGTCTTTGATCTAGGCTATCATCTTAGAGTCTATAGAACATCTCTCAGGGCCTTCTAGATTTTTGGCTCCATGAGAAGTTGGATGTTATTCTAATAGGTTTGCCTTTATATATTACTTGGTCTTTTCCCCTTGCAGTTCTTAACATCCTTTATTCTGTACGTTTACTGTTTTGATTATTATGTGCCAAAAGGAATTTCTCTTCTGGCCCGGTCTATTGCTTTGTATGCTCCTTTTCCATTGATAGGCATCTCCTTCTTTAGGTTAAGAAATTTTCTTCTATAATATTTTTGCAAATATTTTCTGTGCCTTCGACCCAGGTTTCTTCTCTTTCCCCCATTCCCCCATTAGATTTGGTTTTGTCAGTGTCCCAGATTTCTTGTATGTTTTGTGCTAGGTTTTTTTTAGATTTAACTTCTTCTTTGACTGAGGTATTCATTTCTTTTATCTTGTCTTCAATGCCTAAGATTCTCTCTTCCATCTCTTGTATCATGTTGGTGTGGTTTGTCTCTGAGTTTTCTGTTCAACACCCTAAATTTTTCATTTCAATATTTCCCTCACTTTGGGCTTTCTTTATTGAGTCTATTTTCACTTTCAAGTCTTGAAGTGTTTCATTCATTTCCTTCCATGGTTTGTTTGCATTTTCATAGTTTTTTTTTTAAAGAGATTCATTCATTTCCTCTTTAAGGACCTCTATCATATTCATAAAGGCTGACTTAAGGTGCTGTCTCCTTGTACTTCAGCTATGTTGCCATACTTAGGGCCTACTGTGATAGGGTTGCTGGCATGTAGTGGAGACATATTGTTCAGACTGTTATTGATTATGTTTTTATGTTGGTATCTAGGCATCTGGTTTTTGGAAGACTATAATTCTAAATGCTGCTACCTGGTCTTGTCTTTGTTGGGTGGGTGTTTTGTTCTGTTTCTGTTGCCCTCTCTGGTTCTTAGGAGAGTGTGGTGGCTGTGTGCTTCCTGGTAGGGAATGCTTCTTGGATCCTGATAGTATGGCCACTGGGAATTACAGGTAAAATGTGTTTCTAGGTATAGGGATGTACTGAGGTAGAGGTGTTGAGGGGGGTCTATGGGATGGAGGAAAGCAGGATGTTTCTCTAGCATCTGCTTAGTCTCCTGGGTATTAGGGGCAGAGAGTAAGGAGAGGCCTCAGTAGGTGGTCTACTGCACAGCTGAGGATGAGACTTGGGGACTGGACTTGGAGGAATGGATGGAGAAGTGAAGATATGCATTTGGCCTGCTTCCCTGGCTGGAGATTGCCAGGGATTGCTTGCTGGAGTTGGGGGACTGGGATAGATCCAGGGGCTGGGGAGAGAGGTTAGGAGGGGAACATCTGTGTGATCCCCTGGAGATGGGGACAAGAGAACATGGGAGGCTGCAGCAGGTGCTCTGCTGCAGAGATAGAGATGAGACTGGGGGATTAGATTTGGAGGAGAGGAGGGATATGGAAAGATCTGCAGTTAGCCCACCTGCTTCCCTGGCAATAATATTCTGGCAACTTTTAAGTCACTTAAGAAGCATGATTTATGTTGTTTTAATTTTTGTTATGAGAGTGCATTTGTCGAGGTTGCAGAGAAAGACATTTGGTTTAATGACTTTTTTTTTAAGCATTCAGGTATGTGAAGCATGCGTCTCATTAGCTTGTTCACTTGCAACACTTCTCATGAACGTGAAGTCTGCTCTTCAGAAGAAAGGCACCCCCAAGAGGTCCTCCATGCTGGCACTTATGCCACCCCCACAGCACATACCTAACAGGAAGTGAAATGAGATTCATCTCATCCTCCTGCATTGATCAAGTATATCTATAGTATAAGGAATGCAGCCAAGTTGTGCCAGACATCTCGCTCCACACCCGGCAAGTGGAGGGCCAAGTGGACCGTTGACCCTAACACCTACATACCCTGCCTGTTTCTCTAAAGAGAAGAACTTTTTATTGCAAGAATTCACAGACACGGTGGTTCTCCTTCCACCAAGCCATCAGAGGGGAATTCCAAGAGAATGCCTGTGCATTGCAGGATGCAGGTGTCCCACTTCCTCATGGGTTTGGCCCAGCTGCTGGAAGTCATCAGCTTGTCACACCACCTCAGAGAAGCAGCTGGTGAGAGCTCTTAGGAGAACCCGGAATTCTGGATCCATCGGAGAACTTGGTGCTGTCCCTGGATTTGTGAATGTGTGTTCTTACACGTGTAGATGACAAGCTTCTTATGAAAAATGATGAACGCAGAAACTAGCCCAAATGGTTTAGGACGGAAGCAAGATGGGAATGGAAGGAACTGGAAAAGTCCACATTTCTAACATTCAGCATGGCAAGGATAATGGCGTTCTCTTGAGACCAGTGTGGGCAGCTGGGTTCCAGCTGGCTTGAAGGAAACCTTGCCTTGAAGCTGATGGCACTGAAGGACTCCAGACAGAGTCATCTCCTAAGGGCTGGCACTTGTGGTGTGATTCCAAGATGGCCATCTCTTCAAGTCCTTGCTTCTAGGTATTCACACTCCCACAGTCCCTGGTCCCCTTCCTTATAAAACTAAATCTAAACATTTAGCAGGAGAGAGTATGCCACATAGAGATTGGGTCATAAAGGGATAGTATGTATATTTATTGCTGTGCTTTCGGTATCAATATCTCAGATCTGTCCTCCAAGGGCAGCACACACCTCTCCTTGCAAGAACTCACAGGGTTCATGGTTTTTCTTCCACTGAGCTCTCTGAGGGAACTCAAGAATGAATCTGGCTCTATAGGGAGGCATCATGCCAGCCTTTACTTCTTTACATATACTGAACATGCCATATATGTGCCACATCATGAACAAAGGTATGCCTTAGAAAGCCACGAGCTAATAAACTGAGCCCCACCCCTCAGTAGCTCCTTGATCAAACTAGAACTTCTATTTAAATCATCTAGCCTCTAGTCGAGCAGGGGTGGTGCACGCCTTTAATCCCAGCACTCGGGAGGCAGAAGCAGGCAGATCTCTGTGAGTTCGAGGCCAGCCTGGGCTACAGAGTGAGTTCCAGGAAAGGCACAAAGCTACACAGAGAAACCCTGTCTCAAAAAACCAAATATAAGTAAATAAATAAATCATCTAGCCTCAGTTAAGACCTGATTACTGTATCCTAATCTAACAGCTGGACTCCAACATCATGAGAGAATGTGGCCCCAAACCACCCAGCTAATAATTCATTCCAAATTCTTCATTCTCAGCAACACAAGGACATGAATGTTTGTTGTCTTAAGTGACTAAATGAAGAGATCATTTGCTGTGTAGTTGTGGAAACCAACTGATACACCTGTGTGGGGTGGTTAAGCTCTGAAGATGGAAAAGAAATCAATCACCAACTGTGCCTTACAAAGGCCTTCAGATGCCTGCCAGAATGCCATGCAGTACAGTAAACAAGAGGGAAAAAAAAAACAGCACCAACTCAGCCAAAATAAGATTCGGTTTTCATTAAACCTGGTCCAAGACTTGGCCTGGGGAAGCCCAGAAGGACATAAGAAAGTCTAGGAAGTAAGAGGAAAGGTAAGTGAAAAGAAAATTACTCCATCCTGTTGTTACCTCTGGAGCGCTGGGATTATGGGTGGACACCACTAAGCCCTGAGTTTTGTGGTGCTAGGTTTGGAACCCAAGGCTTTCAAGCCCTGTGCCAACTGAGCTACATTCCCAACCCAGAATCCAGGCCTCTTCACCGCTGCGGGTGCTTACACCACAGTTCAGTCCAGAGTTGGGGAGAAAATAAGGTAACCAGAAGTTTTGATTCCAATGGTGTCATGGTTGTAATTTAGGCTCAACTAGAGGATTTTGATTTTTTTTTTATTGTGGTAAAATATCCATAATGTAAAACTTAACATCATAACCATTTTAGTTAGGTACACAATACACATACACACTGCTACGCCACGCTAGCTACCTCCTGTCTCCTGATCTTTCCCACATACTCAAAATTCTCGCCCTTCCAGACAGAAACTCTGAGTTTCCTCACTCACTTCCACCCAGCCTTTGACCACCGTCACTGGGCGTTTTGGGGTTAGCTCCTTCAGCTGCTTTATTTAAGCAGAATTGCTCAATCTTTGTCCTTCTTTGACTGGCTTTTTTTTCTCTTAAACTTTGTGTAATGTTCTCAACATTCATGTCCATGTTAAAAGTATATGTTCTTTTGAAGGGTGGAGACTCAATCTATTGTATGGACATGCTGCACCCTGAATAATTAACCCTCCACATGAGTCAAAGGCCCTTTAGAAATGACATTGAATATGTGGTTCCTATGATATTCAGACAGAGAGAGCCATGGCCAGGCCATCATCTTCCATGGTCTATGTATTCAGAGTTCAGAAATCTTGAAGAGTGTGTCTTCCTTTTCTGAATAATTATAATAGGATTTCTAGAATAAAGATGTTAATTTCATAATGCAAAATCCATTCACATCTATTCAATAGAATTTAGTCCTTTAAAACTATTGACCTTAAAAGTGCCATTTAAAAGAAAATATCAGTTCCAAACTTCTGCCCTGAGAAGAATAGAGAATGGTTCAACATGTTCTGTTGTTGTTTGTTTGTTTGGTTGGTTGGTTTTGGATGCTTCAATTCTGTTTTTACAAGTTACAGATGAATTTTACAATTCTAGTCTATGCACAAGACAGTTCTAGCCCAGCGGTGTGACATAAAAAGATTTTTCTTTATCTAACAAATTAGAACATATAAACATTTAGGGGGGTGAAACTTTCACCTACTTTAATATTTAGAGAGGTAATGAGACAGATCTCCCCAGGAGTGAAGACAGAAAACCAGGCAGAAAGCAAACACTGACTCTGGAGGCTTGTGAAGTAAAAGTACGGCATCAGCTGCCGCGCTCTGTTTCCAGGGACAGAACCTTATGCCCTCGAGTGAAGGGGAGAGCGAGACAGAAACAAACGGAGCCTCCAGGAGGATCGAACGAAGTCTAAGCGTCAAGTGGAACACCAAAGCAGAGCAGAATAACTGAATTCATCCTTCAATTTTGAGAACGATGCCAAAGTAAAATCTTCGGGTGTTAACTGGTTACTTCTCGGTTCCCGAGAAGTTAGCGTTGTTCTTTGGGACATCTATCGGAAACAGGGACTGGACTGTCTGAGAAGTGGCTTTGTTCTAAAACAATGCTTCTAACCTTCGTCTGTGTTCACACAGCTTGGCAGGTTTCCGTTGTCTTTTTAAAGACATTTTTGACATGCATGAAATTCTACTCTCTTGCCTTGACCTAAAATTTTTATTGTTTACAGCTAGGTGTGGGGAGGCAGAGCAGCCCAAGACTTTCTCAGAGGCCCAGATCAAAGGACAAAGGGAGCTTTAGTTCTGTGGCCTTGTCCAGGAGTGGCCTTGGCAAGGCTGGTTAGGGCTGGAGCCAGTGCCTCAAAGGAGTTCAAGTTGCAATTTCTGGGGACCCAACTTTCTCCCTGAGTTGTGGTTATCAATCTGTAGGCAGTTGTGTCTAAGATACCCCATGTTCTCTTTGCCATCATTGTCTGGCTTAGCTCGCTGCTGACCTTGACCATCCCCCACTCCACTTCCAAATAGCATGATGCTGAACTTCTTAATAGACTAGCTTGGCATAAGTCATCAGCTTATGCAAGACTGCCTGGTCCCAGCTATCACTTTTGTTTTCTTTATTTCTCATCCCTGGTCCTCCTACTTGACACCTTTTTGTCTGGACCCTTATTTCTACAGGCTTGAGTCAGCTAGGGATGTACCTTACCTAGCACCCAGGAATCTTACCTGGATTCAATTCCTAGCATCACACGAGTCTGGCCATGTTTATAATCTCAGTGTTTGGGAAGTGGAAGCAGGAGGATTATGAGTTCAAATGCATCCTTGGCCACAGCTCGAAGGCAACTTGGGCTACATGGGACCTGCCTGCCTCCCTAAGAATACATCTACAATAAAGTTTCACTAATGCCTAATGAATTTTTCTGAGCCTGCATAGCCAGACACATTTTCTTGGAAAGCCCCTTTATGTTTCTCCCGAGGCTTTGGTTTTGGGGTGTCTGGATGTGTGTGGAAATGCAGAAGAGGTAAAAAGGAGCCTCGTGAGAAGTGACACCTTTTTTATACTTTGCTACTAACTATGTTACGTTTCTCAGAATTTAACGAACTTGAAAGACCCAAGGCACTTTCTCAAGGCAGTGTTAAAAGAAGAACTAAAAACATTTATAAAGAAAGGCGAAAATCTGAACATAAAGAAATACAAACTAAGTTGGGATAGTACCTTATATTTGGAAACTCAGCCAAACCTAAAAAGTTTGATAAGATGTGCTTCTGTATGTGACAGTGTGAGAAAGCAGATACATGTAACACCCCAAATAGAACAATGAATTAGATTGCAGGATATCCTCAAAAGTCAAGTTGAGTGCAGTTATCGAAATTATAGGGCATGGGGAAGGGGAGATGGCCCGGTAGAGTGTGTACTGCCCTTGCACAGGATGAGTTTAGTTCCTGGCATCCGTGTCTGGTGGCTCACAACTGGACACTTTCCAGCCTTGTAAGTACCTCCCTTCAAATCTACAGGCTCACATACGTACTCACTATAAATTAAATAAATTTCAGGTACAAATGTTTGGTTTACTATGTGTAAGATATATAATGTGTAACAAGCTAAGAGGACTTAAAACAGGAACAAACTGGAAGCTACCTAAAATGTAAAAATAAAAGGGACATTATCGATCATCCCCCCCAAAAAAAAATCACGCTCATCATTTTCAGGGTTGAGGCTAACCTGCCTGAGGTACTTTTTAGCCTTCTTTGAAGCTAGGCAAACTTACATATTTTAGCTCTCATCAAAGAGAAGTGAATGGAATTGGCATATATGAACCTGCTAATTCACCCTCTGAAAGACAGTTACTTTTTAGTCATTCTTGATTCTTCTGTTTCTAAAGCCATGGGGCTACCTGGTCAAGATGTCTTTACTTACATGGGTCCTGAATGATTTCATGGAACAGAACCCACTGACTAGTTCTGTGATGATAAGAAATATCTGTCAGATTTAAGCCAGAGATCTTGTATTCTCTTCACAGCTCAGTACTTGACCTAAATATTACAGAAAGGGAGCGTGACAACACCATAACCAAATTCTAGAGCTGTGGTTCTCAACCTTCCTAATGCTGCAATCCTTTAATACAGTTCCTCATCTTGTGGTGACCACCCAACCATATAATTATTTTCATTTCTACTTCATAGCTGCAATTTTGCTACTGTTATGAATTGTAATACAAATATGTGTTTTTCCAATAGTCTTAGGTGACCCCTGTGAAAGGGTCATTCGACAGCTCCTCCCGCCAAGGGATTGTGACTCACAGGTTGAGAACCACTGATCTAGAATGTGGCATTGGTACAGTGAGGATGACGGGAAAAGAATCCTAACGAAGGATTGCCTAGACCAGGTTGGCTTGTGAACTGTTGGGGAGAGGGGGTTTGCTTGATTATGTTCATTGACGTGGAAAGACCCAGCCTAAAAGGGTGACACCATTCCCTGCGTTTAGGTTCTGGGAAGTATAAAAAGGAGAAAGTGAGTTGAGTATAAGCACCTAAGTGTTCATTCTCTCTCTGCCTTTAACTGGATGGAATAGCTGCTCCAAATTCCTGCCATCTTGACCTCCTCATAATGATGGATGGCAACCTGGGCTTATGACTGAAATAAACACCTTCCCCTTAGGTTGCTTGTTAGGATATTTATCACAGCATTGGGAAATTAAAGTAAGATTGTAGGCAGAGTTTTCCTGTCCCACTGCCTGCTCCCAAATAACCGGCAGCTGCTTCCCAAATGACTAACTCGGAGACTTAATATAAATTATAAATGCTCAGTCAATAGCTCGGGCTCGTTACTAACTAGCTCTTACAACCTAACCCATTTCTGTTACTCTATGGGCTGCCCCAAGGCTGATGGCTTTTACCTCTATCCCATTTTGTATGTCTGACTCATTCTCTGGCTGGCTGGGGACTCCTCCAACTCTGTCCTTCCTCATCCTCATCATTCTCAGTTTGGCTTTCCCACCTAACTTTATCCTGTTCAGCTGTTGGCCAGTCAGCTTGTTGATTAAATCAATGATAGTGATGTATATTCACACAGTGTACAGAAAGATTATTCCACAGCATAGGACAGTGGGAGATCAATGATGACAGAAGCCCAGACATTTCACACGAAAAGTCTGATGACCCTATTGTCACATTTGGTAAAAGTGTCATCTACAATAACTGAAATCATAGGCCCTTTCTGTTACTTCAATGGAGGCCATTGGAAGTCATGAGAATATTGAGATGTAGTGGCTGTCTTGCTATTTGTACAAACTTTTCCTTTAAAGTAAAGAATAAAGACAAGACATGGCAAGATTACCTACCAGCAGGGATGAGCAAAAATAGAAATCTAGAGGATGAGACAGGTAAGGTTTGATAGGACAACTGATAATACATCCTAAACTGAGAAAGAGAAAATTATTGCATGTAGGCCTTCTCAGAGGCCTGTTAATAAACTCTTCAGCCAAAGAGAGGAATTCTTGGGCAAAGAGATCTGTCTTCCTATACAACCTAATTTTTTTCAGGTGACCTCAAGATACCTGTCATTCAAAAAAGAAAAGAAATCTGTCAAAAGAAAAACATATAAGAGGGAGACATGTCCTGCTAAAGATGTGGGTACAGAAAAGAGCTGTGGGAATCTTCACTGGCTCATATAGCCAGCAGGAAGCATAGCCACACTGCTTGGATAGGGGATGCTACAAAACACCTCATCTGCCCAACGCTATTGCCTTTACAAGATGTGATTGAAGCTGTTTAGGTTTAACAAAAGATTAGGACAGCTCATAAAATTACCTCAGTGGAGAAGCAAGGAGAGGGAGAGGAGGAGAAGGGAGGGGGGAGGGAAAAAGAGAGGAGGGGTCTTTTCCTACTCTGAGAGCCTTACTAATCTGTCTCCATATAACTGGTTGCTGTTGTACATGGAATGCTTCTGCCATGCTAACAGTAGACTGGGCACATGGCAGCAGGATGGCTCCTGTCTTTCATATGTAGATCTTATACAGTGGACTTGGAAATATGCAAACCCAGCTGCACAGACAGAGATGATGATGAAGAAGGGATGTAGGAGATTAGGAGAGGGGCGCCAATGCCATGACTCTCAGAGACAAGCCTGGCCACCTGACCAGAGGGATACAACTAAACCTTGTAGTGATTAGCTCTCCTTTCTCTTTGTTTCCTTCACTGTGAAGTCTGGTCCCTAGAGATGCATGTAAAACACATCTCTGAGCTGTCAACCTGCTGCCTTCTCAGTGGTTCTGAATTCGGTGCACCTGAAAGGTTCAGTTCATGGATTCTGTGGCAGGCAATACAAACTCTGGTATTCCAGTTACGGGAGCGAGGGGACCTGATGTCAGTTAAGTGTGGGTTCTTTCGTGAGAAACACAGAGTTGTATGATGAAACATTCAGGAAGCCGGCAGCGCTGGCCACACAGAAGCATGACGGGCGATAGAAGCCAAACCAAATATAGATGTGTTCACTCCCCTGGGAAATCACTGTTCCCCCCAAAGCACGCCAACATGCCAGGTTTTGAGGAGTTGCCTGTGACTCTTGGCTGATGGAGTCCTAAGACTGCTCAGCCTCAAAGAAAGGAAGCCCACGCTGCCAGTCAATACCGCTGAGTTGCTTTTCTCCTTGTGGCGACGACAAAATGCCCGTCCACCGCGACTTTAAAAGGACAGGTTGACTTTCGCAGTTCGAAGGAACAACCGGTCGTGGCGGGGCAATGGTAGAGGCAAGAGTGGAGACACTTGCTTTCAGGACTCGGAGAGAGATGAATACTTGGGTTCAGCTCGTTTTTATTCAGTGTTGCCGCCTCGGCCCATGTAATGGTGCCGCCACATTTAGAGTGGGTCTCCTTACCTGACTTCACCCAGTCTCTAGGTAACTAGTTCTCACAAGCTGACAGTATTAACCCTCCCAGCTACGTAAGGATTCAATCCCTACTGCATAGACACTTAGTCATGAGCACATTGAGGAAAAACTGATGGGTCTGGGAAAGAGACGGAATGGGTCCTGTTTTCGGGGTGAACCCCCTGGCTCACGGATCCTAAGCACCCTGCAGTCCATTTGTGCCACAGAATTAGCGACCAGGAGAGAACCAGGATATACTAAAAGCAAAAGAAGAACTGCTTTGAAAATAGGAGTGGCACTTTTGGTACTCAACCAAGGGCGGACCCAGGGTGTGTTCTGACTAGGGACAGGGGAGGGGATTTTTGAAAAATCAAGAAGATAGGGAGCGTAATCCTGAGTCACTTGCTTCGAGACTTGGGGGTTGGCCCATAGGGGCTGCAGAGAGAAGGCTGCAGGGTAGGGCTGTTTTATGGCAACTGGAAGCATGCAGTCTCACAACCAGCCAATTCTGGAAAGGCAGGGAGTTGCTTAGTCACGCACACTCAGCCAATTTACATTTCAAAATGGCAGTGTGAGCGTCACGATGGGGTCCATTTGGCTTTTCATAAGTTCCAAAGGACATGGTTGCATCTAGTCATGAAATGCTCCTCCTGCTTCATGGCGTGAAAGAACAAAGCACACCCACTCATGATGGGACACTCACATCACGTGATCACATAGATTCCCGCACGCAGGCTTCCAGCCTTCCTCTGTCCAGTGAATAAGCCAGTTGCATTTTCCAGACTAATTGTTTGCTGGCAAAGGTGGGTAACGAATGGTCTTGGCTACGATCAAAGCTTGCCACAGACTTCCTGCTTGGAGTGCTGCCCGCTGCTGCCTCCTTTCTTAATTTCATACAGACATCCAGAGTAACCTTTCTAAAACTAGAACAGGGCTGAAATCAAATCCTTCATTCACCCCATCACAGTTCTTTATACATGTCCAATAAATACCAAACATGCCAGGTCTAAACCACAATGCTTACACACAGAGCAAAAGAGAAGACCTTGTTTATCCTTTGACTCTCAGAAACGGATGTTTGCTCCCACAGAGACTTAAGGGGCTCCCGTTTCAGAGTGAGAATTAAAAATCTGTCATCAGTCAGCCACTCTTTAGACAAAGCTGTTCATTTTTTTTTTTTTTTTTTTTTTTTTTTTTACCAAAACACAAATACACTTGATTCATAAAGAGGAAGAAAATTCCCTTCTTGGACAGATGATGGTAAAATCTTGGCCCCAAACTGACTCAATATTGTTTATATAAATATTATGAGTTCCTTGACTGAAAAGAAAGTGAAGATGTTATCTATTTTTAAATGAAGTTTGTAAAAACTATAACTTCAAATCCCTTGCTTTTACTTGAGTTTTTAAGTTCAACTAATGCATTTTTTTTCTGACTCCGCTTATGAATCTGGCTGCTGTTAACAACCGCTCTTAAGAAAGCTTCTATCATTTTCTTACTTTAAATATGCATGAACTTGGGGTTTTTAGATTCCACGCTTTTCGGTGTTTCGCCAAAGAACAGAAGAGTCATCAGGAACTGTAGGACATGTAATCTTTAATCTACTTGGAGGCGACTGATTTAACTTGTCAGCACTTCAGAGATGCCAGCAGAGGACAAGAGACTCCCGAGTCTGACAAAGGTCATTTGGAGGCAAGGGAGAAGCACCGTCTTGACGCAGTTCACTGGGTAACAAGCACATTTAGATGGTTCAGGGCCTAAATATCATGCATTAATTACTTCTAGCGTGTTGTCCTGAGTGATATCCAGGAATAACAACAAAAAAGCACGAGGTAAAACCAAGGACACTTGTATTTGAAAAAGAGAGGCTTTAGCTAATAATAATGTATTGATTAATGTAATGTAATGACGAGTGTGTGCTGCTAACATCTGATGCTATTAACGGGGGAAATCATGTGTGTGGTATATGTGAGCTCTTCGATCTACCTTCACAGTGATCTTTGCTCATTCGAAACTTTTGTGAATTAGTTTGTTTGTTTGCTTCTTCAAGAAGAGTATTTGAAACATATCAAATGAGAGCCAGGACATATTTTACTTATATCAGAACCATTTAGAAAATTGGAGCCAGCCGGCTGAAGGTTGGAAAGGCTGGCACGGGAGTGGTTGAACCTCCTGCTGACCCCTGGTTCTTTCTTACCGGTGGGGAAGAAAGATGTGCGAATAAACTGCAGCAACGTCTGCCCGCAGGTGGCAATGTCAGCCACTGCTTCCGTGGCAATAATTAGAAGAGTCTTACCCCAAAGACTCTGAGAATGAACAGCAGCTAACCACCGAAAGCAGAGCTGAAACTACTTGGAAAGTGAAACAGCTTTATGTCTAGAGGGAACCAGGTCGCCTTGGTGGCTGGATTCTCAGGGGATTTCTTAGTGAAGTGTCATTGTCGACACCGGGGCCCTGGTTTACCACAGGGCATGGTTCTTTGGGGGAGCCTTTTTTTTTTTCTTTTAGCAGACAGGAACCTCCACCCTACCAAACATGAACCCTTTTCTGCAGACCCATCTCCTTGAGAGACAAGCAAGTGAGCCGAGGACCATTGCCAGTGGTGTGCATCCCCAATAGCCCTTTATTCCTGACTTCCTACCCTGTTCACAGCCACAGGAGAAGGAGCTGGGGAAAAGCAGGTTACAACACAGGAAAGTGGGCCCACCTCCATAGGCCCGTTCTTTCTGCAATGATTTGTGTTTCTAACTGGTCCAGAGGTGATGGCGGAAGCCCTGGTTGAGCCCCACTTTAAGATCTACCGGTTCTGTTCCGTTGACCACCAGAGCAACTTTCGGCTTCCGTTGTTAGTTAAATCCATTCGTCTCCGACTCAGGAAAAGAATCACCTAGAAATTTGGCCAACTCTACAGCTCTGCCCTCCCCACTTGAGATTCCCAGCCTCTGAGGCCTTGGTGAGCGTCTCTGAAGATTCTTATCACTTCATTGTACATTATACAATGTGTCAGTGAATGTTGGTATTGGTGAATGTGGAGAGTGAGCGAGTCACAAAGGAATGATGGTGGACCTTCAAAGGCAAGTCTGTGGGTTCCAGGAGAAAGAGAGACAGTTGAATAGAGCCTGAGAAAGGACTGACGGGGTCCTCGCTCAGTATGTGCCAAGTGTTGCTGAAACCATCTCAACCACTTGCCAAGGGCTTTGTTAACCCTCTACTGATCTCATGGTTGGGGAGCAAAAGATCCAACAAAATATACAGAGCCAATGTGTTTCCAGGTCAAGGGACAATATTGGAAGATCACTGAATGGACCTTTAAGGTCATTGAGTATTTTTGAACATTAGTGTCCTCAAACATTTAATGTATATGCGAAGAAGTCCTTTGTTCATTTGTTCAGTTGTTTTTGTTTCCTCTTGGGTGTGTGGTAGTGTTCAAAGACAAAGCCAGCATAATGGGTACTTAGAACATGTCTTTATCAAGTTAAATATCAAGAGGAAGTCCTCGAAAGAACAGTCATACTGATTTGGGAGTAGAATAGCCCAGCAATGGGAAGACACAGGCCATAGTCAGCTGTGAAAACATTCACAGGTGGGGGCAATGGGAAGTTGTTAAAGGTACCATGAGGAATATAGAAGATATCTTAAACAACCACACATGACCTTCAAGGACTTATAATGAGGTGGGTACCAGTGTGAACTAAATAGTGGTTTGGCCAACGGCCTTGCAAAAGCTGTGTGTGTGTGTGTGTGTGTGTGTGTGTGTGTGTGTGTGTGTGTGTGTGTGAAGGTTGTGCTCCTGACAGAGTTATTTGTGAGTTACTGCTAGGAAATCATGAATGAGAATTCCTGCTTTGTGATCTCTCTGTTTTATATATATATATAATATATATATATATATATATATATATATATATATATATACATAGATATAGATATAGATATAGATATAGATATAGATATAGATATAGATATAGATATATAATTGTTCGTGTAAGAGACTCCATTTTCAATACAGCATTCACATCTTTTAGTTCCTCTTATGGACAAGACTCATGACCTGCAGGATTCTGGACCTCCATTTTTCCCTGGAGGTGGTCCTTCCTTCTTCCCTGCAGTATCCTGGGCTGCCCCACTGATTAGGGGCTCAAGGGTAAGGCTGTTAGGAAATTGGAAAGAGAGGCAGCTAGAGAGCAGATGCTCCTGCCTTATAAATTAGGGGAAGATTATGCATGGCCAGCTGTACCATATAAATGCCCAGTTTTTATACCACACCATGATCCTCTGTGTTTATTCATATGGTCCAGCAGCTGGTCAATTCTGCCCCCGACTCCCATATATCTATTCCAATCAAGCATTGGCTGGGATTTATTTGTGTATACTTTTCAGTCTCCGTCAGGATCCCTGCCTGCAGTCTGAGCTTGCAATGTGGCAGGGAATTAAGCCAGCATGCTCTTTCTTTGTCTCACAGATAGGATCCTCCTCACTCACCTGAACATAATGGTGACTGCATGGCCAAATGAGAGAGAGAGAGAGAGAGAGAGAGAGGGGGGGGGGTTCAAAGTTCTTAAATATTGACAGAGACACTGAAATAAGGTAGGGCATGTATGGTTTGCCTTGTATAACTAAGAAGAAAGACAAGCGACTTCTCTGTGCTTTAAAAATCTTGAGCTAAACCTGAGGCTGTGCAAGTTGCTAAGTGTGTGTGCCTCCTTTGTTTAGTGTTTCCAGGAAGGAAATCCGTTGCTTACTTTTCTTGGCCCTCATTTGCCTTAACTGCTGTTCTTCCTTCATTTGCATGGGACCTGGGCCTGTGGCCCATCTCTGTGGTCCAGTCAAGGGAGATGCTCTCCCTCCTCTCAAATTATCCATCAAAGAAACTCAAGGCTGACCCAAGAATCAAAGCAAAAAGTATTGTTGACTTAAAATAAACTTAGAAGGAAGGAAGCACTTCTTTTTCTGAGTTCTGGAAGGAAAGGGGATTTCAGAGCATAAAACTATAGAAGGAGATATGCTGACAAAACCATTTCCAGATTTTGTAGCATACATAAGATTTTATGAATCTTAAAATTATTATGAACTGAAATCAAGGGAGAACAATGAGATGTGAGTTTTGGAGCAAAGATCACGAACAAAGTTGGTATTCTTAATATTTAAAAACCTCTCACAAATCAACAAAAATATCAGAGCAATGTGTAAGCAGGAAAGACGTAAACAATCATCAAAAGAGGAAATTTAAGTTGCCATTCTTTTTATTATTCAATTCATTAATGATGTTGAAAATATCTTAAACGAAATATCATTGTAGGTCTCAATGAGAAAAATATGAAATTACAGTCAGTTTGGCCAAGATGGAGTGAGATCAAAAAATTAGAGAAATCAATTTGGAAGGCAAATTGGCTTTAAAGTGTTCACATCTTTGGACCGAGTAATAATATTTCTGGGCTTAGCTGTATCAAAGGCAAAAAGGTTTTAATGCAGATAGGAAAGAATGGAAATATTTCTTTGTTAATTATTGTCATTGTGTTATTACTAATAATAACAAAACAAACGAGAGTGGGGACAATTGAAATATTTTTCAATGCAGGGACTGTGTAAAGTATATAAGTGTGTCCCTTAGGTTATTATATTCTCACTAAAAAAAATTATTCTTGGAGCCGGGCGGTGGTGGTGCACGCCTTTAATCCTAGCACTCGGGAGGCAGAGCCAGGAGGATCTCTGTGAGTTTGAGACCAGCCTGGTCTACAGCGCGAGATCCAGGACAGGCACCAAAACTCCACAGAGAAACCCTGTCTCAAAAAAGAAGACAAAAAAAAAAAATTATTCTTGGGACTGGAGAGATAGCTCAGCAGGTAAGAGGGCTGGCTAGGGTTTCAAGGACCCAGGTTCCATTCCCAGCACCCACAGGGTGGCTTACCATCATCTAGACCTCTAGCCCCAAAGAATCTGCTACCCTCTTCTGGCCTATGCGCTGCACACGTGTGGTGTGCAGACACACATGCAGACGTAACACCCATACACATAAAATAAAAATAAAGTGGAAACGTAAAAAATCTATGTCCTTACAAGAGCTTATAATGACAGGAGTGAGGGCACGTGACTCAACAGCCTTTCCGTGGACACTTCGTCTGTGGGTGTGTTAGCTGGTAAAGCTATCAGCCATGCCATGCCTGTGGTGATTCCTTTACGGATATTAACTATTATTTTCCTATTTTCAGGTGGTCTTGGACACAGCCCTGTGAATTTGGCTTAGTTGTCTATGTCTCACTGGAGAGTAAGCCCGAGGTCCATGAGTTCAAGTTCAAGGGCATTCATCTGAGCTGTGGTTTAAACACAGATGGACCAAGTTTCAGAGCCATGCTGTCTTCATTACATCACAATGCCAAAGGTTGGAGGGTTCAAGACTGGTCACCACGCTCAGCAAAATACTTCTTTTAAGAAGCTGTTGCCAGCCGGGCGGTGGTGGCGCACGCCTTTAATCCCAGCACTCGGGAGGCAAAGGCAGGCGAATCTCTGTGAGTTCGAAACCCTGTCTTGAAAAAAAACCCAAAAAAAAAAAAAAAAAAAAGAAGCAGCTGTTGCCATATGTACTATAGCCTTCAGCTTAGTTCATTTACGGGACTCTTCAATGTGTGCAAGTAGGTCTCTGACTCTTGTGTTCGCTCTTAGGGCTCTTTTATTTTGCTGTTGGCTTGGCTTGTCCAACTTGGATACGATAGTTTTTATTTTATCTTACTATGCTTTATTTTGTTGCTATCTCTCAGAAGCCTGTTCTTTTCTAATGAGAGACAGAAAGGGAGTGGATCTGGAGGGGTGAGGAGGAACTGGAAAGAACAGAGGGAAGGGAAAATGTATTCAGATTACATTGTATAAGAAAAGAATCTATGTTTAACAAAAAAAAGTTGCAATTCTAACTTTCAAGGAGGTGCGACTGTGTGTTGCTTTGGTAATAAAACCTGACAGAGACAAGAGAGGTCAGGCTACTTGTCTCGTGGTTTCAGAAATTCATCATTTCTAGGCCCTGTGTGCTTGAGCAGAAAATTATGCAGCAAGAGTAAGTGCTGAAATACAACCATCTGCATCATGGTTGACCAGGCAGCAGAGAGAAAGTGTGATAGGAACCAAGGACTGGTTATCATCTTCAAAGGCCCACCCCTAGTGACTGACTTCTGCAACTCAGGCACCATATCCTCAAGGCGTTCCACAGCCTTCCCAAACAGGGCCACTAGTTGGGGAGTAATCATTTAATGCAACCGACTATGGGAGGACATTTAAGATTCAAATGTATCAGGGACCTTACAGAGACCATTAGAGAATGGAGAAGGAGCCTTCATAAATGGGATTGGTATTCTTACCGAAGAGACACAAGAGAAACCTTTCACCTTGCTCTGAGAACACAGCAAGAAAGTGCTACTCAGGAACCAAGACATGGGCTCTCAGTAGATTCAAAACTTGTCCAACCCTCCAGAGCTGTGAAAACAAAAAGATCTGTAGTTTAGAAGCCACTGAGGCTTTGGTATTTTGTTACTTAAATCCAAGCTAACACAAGCCCCCTTTTTTTACAGAGGACAAACCAGGACTGTTCTGGGTATTTCTCACCATTTCATACGGAATTGCAAACCATTCCAAGCTCTTAGCCATAATATAAAAAATGGCCATCTTCAGAGTGTTTTTATATTAACTTTTGCATGTTCCATCAAGGTAGACTGTTACTTCTATTAGAGATCACACCATCTACATGATTGTTTTCTTCTAAGAACATCATATATATTTTGATAGGTCATTGCTCCGAGCCACCGGCACACATCACAGACTGCTTGGAAGGAGCCAAACCACTGTTTAGTGCAGTCTTCATTACACAAATTATTTTTAGTTGCTTTTATTTTTCCTGTTTTCTCCCACAGAACTCTAGCTTCCTAAGGCTTAAATGTGTCTTCGTTGCTATTTTCAATAAGAAGCAAGGTTGAAAGACAATAATTTTGTATTAAGATTAAGATAGTTAAAGCACCATTTCTTGGTCAAGGTGCCTTGATCAACAATTCTTGGCCACCTAGATTCTTGATCCTAGATTCTTGGCTACCCCTGCAAATAAATGTTTTGTTGGTTGTGGGAGGGTTGGGGGCGGGGAGAAGCTGTTGCCAGCTCCTTGGAACATCATGTCTTTTAAGTTAAACTGTGGAACAAGCCTGCTCACTACGACTTTGACAGGAAGGGGACATGTTAAGATCTCTGTGTCCTTTCTCATTTCTTAAAAGAAAGAGCTATCATGCTAATAGTATTTACTTGCCAGTTTAAAAACACAGAAGGAAAAAAGTAGAATCAGGACTCTTTGCTCTGTTTTTTGTTTTTCCTACTAAGAAATTTTCTGATACCAGGAGGTAAGTACGCCTGTAAACTACAGATCAGCAAATCCAATCCTGGACCCTGAATCATCACTGAGTGGATGCTGTAAATGTGTCCCAGCTGTTAACTACACAGGCTACAAAGAGAAGGGTCTCAAAATAGCTCATCAAATGACTTATAAATATCAATCATGCAAGAAGTAGCTTGGTTTTTCCCTATGACGCTAGGGTGCTAAATCTACCCTTAGATTCTAGTACCTTCGTTTGTTCTTTGTATAGATTTTAACCACATCCTAGTCACATGTTAGGATGGAGGTATGCATGTTAGAAGAAGGCTCTCTGGCAAGGTCTTCGGTATTAAGAGGAGTTGTGTAAGGCTGTAAGGAGTAGTGTAAGGGAGCTTGGAAATACTTAAGGATTAAAGGAAAGTACTCTTAAGCAAGACACATTATTTTACAAGAAGAAAGTTTAGAAAGCAGCAGCGTTTGAGCTAAGTCCCTTTTTTTAAAAGGGGTTTTATCATCTCATTTTCACTTGTAACTGTTCTGCAAACAATCTAGAAACATGGCGATTTCAAATCACGGGTCTCGAATCGGAAGCGTCTTACTGAATGGAGTACTATAAACCCAGGCACAGCTGTTTCCTCAGACACATCGACACAGGTGCCCCCAAAAGGTCAGCCAAGTGGCCTTTAAATAGTGATGACACGAGAAAAATGATCTTGTATTATATAGTTGGGCACCATTGTGATTGGAGTTTGAAAGACTTCAGATTTAGCTGGCGAAAACTGTAAAGAGATCAACCCTTGTTACCACTCTCTTCAGCCTAGACCTACTTCTCCAGCAGAAGTAGTTCTAAGCACAACCACTCAATTTTTACAAGGTGGGTTGTCATCAACCTAGAATACAGATGATGAAAATATCTTTTCATAACAGGGAGTGACATTTGCATGCCCATCCACACTAGGTGACAGTCTTTGTCCCAAACTGCCTCATCCCCCAGGCCAGGTCTGGGGAAGCAGGCATGGTAGGGAGATGAGAGTTCTTTCCAAGAACCTTGTCCTGATAGTATTACATCAAGAAATAAGATCCATTTGGAGAAACAAGTAGCAGCTGCTTAGGAGTTGGTTGTTTCAAGGTAGTAGTTTGGTTTTAGTGACTGGTTTTAAGTCACAGTGGACCATTTGAAAAATTGATGACATTTAACTTTAGAAACTGAGCAAATCATCTTCTAATATTTGCCATCTGATGCAATGGTCATGTTTAGTGAATTGTGCTTAGGAACCCATGCTTTAATAAGGAAGCATGTCTGTACATACACATGAGTCCACAATGTTCCCACTGGTCTCGACCCAGTGAGTTTCAGAGGTATACCTTTTCTGCCATTCAAGTTTAAGGGATGAAGCACTAGTCCAATAGGAAATGTAGCTTGAGTGCAGCCTCCGAAGAAGAGAAAACTAGGACCTAGTTAATGCCTCATGCAGCTCATGGCAATGGCCACCCCAGTTATTCTCAGACCCTTCTGTTCAGTCCCCCAGGTAGGATGATTAAAGCCCTGTTCTCTCAGTCTAGGGAATACCATTACAGTCATACTAATCTTTTTCTTTAATGTCTAACTTCTCCTTTACAATCAGTATTGTATTGTGAAATAAAATTCAGGAAAAACTCCACTTTCTACCAGCTAGAATCCTTTTTTTTTTTCATCAGAAATTTTCACATTGCTACCTACCAACTTGAAGTAGAAGCTTGCAGGAAACAACATTTCCTGACAATTATTAGAAAGATCCAAATTAGTTGTAAGAAGTTTGGGGCAAACCATGCTTCCTTAGGCAAAAACCAAGAGAGGCAAAGCCCCACAACATCCCCCTGGACTCTGTTAATCCTGGATACTTGCTGGGAGTCTCACATCTGCAGCAAAAGCTATCCAAATGGCCCTAGACCTCTAGAATGCACAGCCCAAATGGAAAGATCTGTTGACCACACATTAGCCATGTGCCTGTGCTCTAGCAGCCACAATAAAAAGGATATTGAGCATCCAGAACCACAAAATGTTAGGGCCTCATGATGGACATTTACCTACTGGGGTGGTTTGAATAGGAATGGCCCTGATCGGCTCATATATTTGAATGCTTGGTCTTGAGGGAATGGCTCTCCTTGGTAGAGATTAGGAGGTATGACCTTGTTGGAGTCAGTGAGGCCTTGTAGAGAAAGTGTGTCACTGGGGGTGGGCTTTTGGGTTTCAGATGCTCAAGCCAGGCCCAGTGTCTCTCTCTCTTCCTGCTGCCTGTAGATCCAGATGGAGAACTCTTAACTCCTTCTCCAGCACCATGTCTGCCTGTGTGTTGCCATGCTACCCACCATTCTGATAATGAATTAAACCTATGAAGCTGTGAGCCAACCCCAATGAAATGCTTTCCTCTGTAAGAGCTGCTGTGATTGTGGTGTCTCTTCACAGCAATAGAACATTAACAATGACATCTATAATTATCTGAGTTACATGTGACAATAACTCTCTTATTTCTAATTTACTCATGACAATCTTAAGAGATTATCAAGCCACAAGAGAATGACTTACCACCTGTGATGATTAGATTCAAGATGTTGAAGTATCATTCTAAACATCAAAGTGATCTTCCACTATGTTTAATATAATTATAGTATTAGTTATATCTGTGTGCATTTTTGTTTTAAAGTAATGTGGTATGTGTAGTAGCAATTTTAACCATAGCATAGATTTAATGAAAATATCCTTTTCTCCAAATGTGCACTTAGCACAGCACATGAATCTTTATGAAGATGTGAGTGAATATCTGCTTTGTAGATTAAAATCATACCTTCTTCAAGCTAAAATGACATTTGTCTAAAGGTTTCAAAGGAATAACATACCCCTAGCTCAGAACAGGAAATTTGTGGCTTAATACTATATTGAAGGGCTCCGTTTTACTTCTTTATAGAGTGCAGCACACGACTGACCCCCTGTGGCGGTATTCTCAAGGTGCTAATTTTCCTCTTTAAGCCAACCTTGTTGAAGGGCACACAGCATCTGCAGCAGAGGTCCTCATAGTAGTGAGATCCGGATGTGTCATAACTGGAAAACTAGACACTATGCTTGCACATTGAAACAATGAACTAGTAAGCTCAATTTTGCCTTGATTTTAAAACTTACAGGCTTAGTCTTAATGATTTGCACAAGTCTTTGCCTATAGCATACTATGTATGCAGAAATATGTATGTGTGTATGCATATGTATACAAGTTGCAACATTTATTACTCATCTGTTATGTTTGGAACATTTAACAAGCACTTCACTTATGGCTCATTTGATCATTGTAGTAACTGTATTGTCTTCATAATTTGATAGGTGAGAAATGAAAGTCAAGGATTAGTAAATTCAGTACACCAAAGGAGATTTTGAAAGAATTAAAATCTTCTCCCCTCCCCTAATCCATTCATTTCTAATGCAACCCATGAAGGTTTCCAGGACTATTCTTTAAGTATTTACTTATATCTGAGTGTTTGCTTATCTGTGTGTATGTGCACCGCATTTGTGCCTTGTGCTAACAGAGACCAGAAGAGGGCATCAGATATCCTAGAACTGGAATTATAGACAGTTGTGGGCTACCACTTGAGTTATGGGAACAAAACCCGGTCCTCTGCAGGAGCAGCAAGTACTCCCAACCACTGATGCATCTCTCCAGCCTACCAGGACTACCTTTAACACAGAGGCATCACCTCCTTAAGACTTTACTACTTAGCATATATATATATATATATATATATATATATATATGTTCTTTTTATATGTATAAAGCACTGGTTATTGGTGAGGTGGGAGGAGTGTTAACATGTGAATATTAAACAAAAAAATTTTTTCTGGGAACATCATTTGTAGTATGGTGAGAGAGAAGAACGGTGATGAATTGCCCTATGCCAGGGACATCTCAAAATGTGTTATGTGTGCTAACTGGCTAAAGCTTTGCCTCCCCTCTGTAATTCATGAAGATTCTACATTTCCATAAGAGAGAAAACCGAGACTCTGAAAAATTAAGCAAGCTGCTTCAGTAGATGGAATTATATCTTACCAAAATTCATGTAATGAAGTCCTAAGTTCCAGTACCTCAGGACATAGCTTTTCTTTGATAAAAAGTTATTGCAAATGTCATTAGTTAAGATCGGGTAAGGTCTTGGTTAGTTTCTATTGCTGGGGAGAAACATTGTGACCATGGCGACTCATAAAGGAGAACATTTCATTGGGGCTCGCTTACAGTTCAGAGGTTTAGTCCATCGTCATCATGGCAGGATATGGCAACATGCAGGCAGACATGGTGCTGGAGAAATAGCTGAGGGTGCTGGGGAGGTACAATTAACATTTTTAGAGGGTAAGAGAACGGCATTTTTATAAATACACATTTTCTAAAATAACAACGACCTATTTGAATAGCCTGTTTATTTTCTGCATCAGTAGTCTAGGATCTTGGTTTCCAGCTAATACTTTTGTTTCCCTGTAGCACACAAGGCCACCAGAGCACCTCTAACTAGGAAACAAGCTTTCATGGGAATCATCATGACAGCCATGTTTTCATTTTTGGCCAGTGATTCACCACTTTTGGTGAAGTGACAAAAGGCAGAGGAAGATGTGACTCATTGATTTCCCCTTTCAGCAAAGCTTCACCCCAAATCTCCCTGTGTACACTTCAAGATACTGTTGGAAGATAATAATGCCTTCCACTCATGCGGCACACCGCCTCTAGTGAAGCACTTTTCCCTTTGTTATTCTGCCTCATCATCCCACTAGTTGACAAGGTAGGTGACATTAAGCTTTGCTTTTTGATGAACAGGGTCAGACACCCTGATATTGACTTGCCTTTAGTCCCTTTTAGCTTAGGGCACAGGGTCTAAGACCTTCAATGGATCCTAAAATCACAAATAGTAAACAAACTCCATGTATAAATGATACTCTTTCCCTAAAGGAATACTTCCAATAAAGTTTAATTTATAAGTTAGGCACACAAGAAGATGAGAAATAATTATTAATAACATAGAGCAATTATAACAACATAATATGTTATATGAATCTCTCCCCACCTCCCTCCCCTTTCTCTCTCTCCTCTCTATTATCCTGTCTCATTCTGTTTTCAACCTGCCACTTCAAGGAAGCATTTTACAGCATCTCTTTGAAATACTCAAATTGTCAGCATCACTACTCTTGATATAGGTCCACTGTTAACTAAAACAAAGGCACTGAGATACTACAATGGTCACCCTCATAACTAAAGTGACTTGCATGCAGGTAGTACATACTATATAGGTACATTAAACAGAGGGGTGGTCACATCTCAGGTGGGACAGAACAGAATGGTGTGTGATTTCATGTGCTACTCAGGACAGTAGGCAATTTAAAACTTAAAATGGTGTTTTTCTAGAACTTTCCATTTAATATTTTCAAACCAAGGGTAACTGAAAGTCTGGAAAGCAAAACTGTGGATGGGAGGCTGGGAGGGCAAAGGGCAGAATAAAAATGGACAGTCGGTTTCCCTAATTCAAAGATAACATAGTGCTATCTTCAGGTTGGGTCTAGATGTGCTCTATTTCGCAGAATTAGCATCTCATATGGAAAGAGTAGACATTAATATTAATTGAATAATTAGCATGTGCTGGACATTGCTATGACTGCTTCAGTTATGAAATTTTACTGGAAATTTGCATCTACTTACACATTTAATTCACACAGCAACCCATAACCTAGTTATTTTTATTACTCTCCTCTATAAGTGGCATCTAATCTCTTTGTAAACCTTGGTTTCATCCTCTAAGGAAATTTATCAGTATCATGTCAAAAACTGTTTTCTGTGAAATTAGAAAACCCAAAAATCTCTTATTACTAGGATGTAAGTCCGTCATCTTTGATAATAAGCAACTTCAGACATCAAATGACAGACATTGAGGGGTGCACTCTTGCCACAAAACTAGCTGTTGAGGAAGAAAAAGTCCTCGTGTGCAGATTTTGTCAGTTTCTATGATGTAAATATTTTCATCACTATTGCATGCTTTCATCTTGCTATCACTAAGCCTGGAGTTGGGCAGTAACGTGTGCAGCTGGCTCTTATACATTCTGACCCAGGAACATGTACAACCTGTTTTTAAGCTGGTATTCTTCACATTCATCAGGAAAGTCAAACTGCCTTTTTCAAACAATATTTTACAACAATTGTGTAAAGTTTTTTTGTTTTTTTTTTTTAGTTACTGTGAGAATTTCCAAATGTTCTTCTGGGTTAGCTATATGAATAGTCTCCAGAGAGTAGGAAGCTATAAACTTTGAGACCTCTCATAAATGTCCACACTGCTAGTATTTTAGGCTTTTTGGACCAATGTTATTCTTTGGTTTTGCAATCTTCTAAAAATAAAACTTGTTCTTGTGGGATGGAGACATGGCACAACAGTGTGCTTACCATTCTTGTAAAGGACCCAGGTTCGGTTCCCAGCATCCACATCAGGCAGCTCAGACCTGTCAGTAAAAGAGGATCTATTGCCATCTTCTGGTCATCAAGAACACCTGCAGGAACATGGTACACACAAACTCATGTAGAGACAAAAATATATACTTAAGTGATAAGTAAATACATGAATCTTTTAAAAATCATTCTTAGGTGTTCAAAAAAACATCTTGATCATTTGATCACAGATTGTAATCTGCTAACTGCTGTGGAATATCTTTCCTTATGCTGTGAATATGTGTTGCTCCCACTGGTTAATAAATAAAGCTGCATTGGCTTATAGCAGGGCAGAACAGAGTCAGGCGGGGAATCCAAGAGAGATAGAGAAGAATGGTGGAGTCGGGGAGACACTTCAAGCTGCCTCCAGGAGAAGCAAGATGTGAGAAAGCAGGCAATGTCATGAAGCTACATGGCAAAACATAGATTAATAGTTATGGGTTGAGTTGCTGTAAGAGCTAGCTAGCAAGAAGCCTGAGCCATAGGCCATACAGTTTGTAATTAATATAAGCTTCTGTGTGTTTACTTGGGATGGAGCAGCTGCGTGACCGGGCTGGACACAAGAAAATCTCCAGCCTAACTTTTGCTCTAATCCTTGAGAAGACACATCGGGGAGAAAAATAAGATGAGTCATGTGGTCAAGTGCTGCTAATCTTACCTGTTGTTGGGTGACACTATTCCTGGGAAGACCTGAGCCAGCTTCTACTAACCCTAAATAAGGACCGATAACTGCCCAAAGTAAGGGTGCCACCAAAACCCAGCTTGACAAACCAGTGAGTTTACTGAGGTTATATACAAAGGTATGGATGAGGGGTTAATTTAAAAAAATCAGAAATGACTCAGAGTCAGCTGCATCACCAAGTCCACTAGGTGACAGCTCAAAAAAGCAGGAAATCTAGAGACCGCTGCACAACGTAGGTGGTTCAAAAGGTTTGAGTAGTGGTTCTCAACCTGTGGGTCTTGACTCCTTTGGGGGTTGCATCTCAGATAACCTACATATCAGATGCTTACATTATGATTCATAGCGGTAACAGAAATACAGTTATGAAGTAGCAACAAAATAATTGTGTGGTTGTGGGGGTTCACCACAGCATGAGAAACCATATCAAAAGGTCGTAGCATTGAGAAGGCTGAGTACCACTAGGTTAGAGAGTGTCCCCTCCAGGCAGCTTGTCTTGTCTGAGAGTACTGTTTAAATATATTTGAGAAGGGAGGGGCCTAGTAAATCTGATCGGTTTCTAGGACTTCCTGAAGCGATTAAGTTGCTTACTTCCTGGGCATGAAAGAGCTTCCCTACAAGAAGGAATATTCCCCCGCCCCCTTAGAATATCCTGTATCTTAACAAGTTTACTTCCAAGCTGCAAGGGTTATATTGAAGGAAATTGCTGCACAACACTTATTTATGATTGATATTGACTGGTCATACTTTTCTAGTTCTTCTTTCATTGATAATGGGGGTTACAATACAATACCCACTCTGAAAGCTCCTTGTAAAGTCTGTCGCAACAAGCAATGTGTCTCCTTTTATTGTGGTGGTGTTGTGTTCCCCAAAACATTGTGTACCTTAATAAACTTATCTGGGGTCAGAGAACAGAAAAGTCACTCTAGCTAGGCAGTGATAGCACACGCCTTTAATCCTAGCATTCCAGAGGCAGAAATCCATCTGGGATCTCTGTGAGTTCAAGGCCACATTGGAAACAGCCAGGCATGGTGACTCACGCCTTTAATCCCAGGAAGCAAGCCTTTAATCCTAGGGAGTGATGGTAGAAAGCAGAAAGGTATATAAGGCGTGAGGACCAGAAACTAGAAGCATTTGGCTGGTTAAGCATTTGGCTGGTTAAGCATTTGGCTGGTTAAGTTCAGGATTTCAAGCAACAGTTCAGCTGAGAGCCATTGGGATGAGGACACAGAAGCTTCCAGTCTGAGGAAACAAGACCAGCTGAGAAGTTGACCAGGTGAGGTTAGCTGTGGCTTGTTCTCTGATCTTCCAGTTCACCCCAATACCTGGCTCTGGGTTTGATTTTATTAATAAGAACTTTTAAGATTCCTTCTACATTTTATCATTATTCAGAATTGCCCATGAACTATTGCAACTACAATCTGTCTTAATAAAACAAAAACAAAAATATGAGAAAGTACTGTATCTTTAAATAGCTGGATGTCCAACAGCAGAGGAGGACAAAAGAAGGCTCAGGCCATTGTTATAAGATCCATTTCCATTACTTTTCTGTTGCTGTGATGAAACACCATGATCAAGGTGACTTACTAAAGAGAATGTTTAATGTAGCATATGATTTCAGAGAGTTAGAGTCCATGATGGCTGAGTGAAGGAAAAGCTGGGAGCTCACATCCTGATACACAACCACCACCCACGAGGCACACACACACATACACACACACACACACACACACACACACATACACACACACACACATACACACACACACATACACACACACACACACATACACACACACACACACACACACACACACACACACACGGAATGATGCAAACAAAGTCTGCCTCCAGTGACATACTTCCTCCAACAAGCCACACCTCCTAATCCTTCTCAAATAGTTTTACTATCCAGGGACCGAGTATTCTAATAGATGAGTGGATGGGGGCTGTTCTCATTCAAACTGCCATAGTCCCTCAACTGTTTTATGCCACTGCAGAGGAAATTTCTTGGCTTTCTGGTATTGGACAATATCTCAAATTCAGCTCTACTTAGCACTGTTCCAGGCTCTGCCTCTGAAGACACATCATCTGGCATAGAGTAAGTGCATATCTATACTAACTCAATGAGTGGTTATAACCAAGTATCTGAGTCCTTGCCTTCTGTGAAACATGAAGTTCTCTCAACCATCTAGCCACCTGTGTATTCCAAAATGTTGTTGTTGTTTGTTGTTGTTATGTTGTTTGAGTCAGGATCTCTCTACATACACCTAGCTGTCCTGGAACTCACCATGTAGACCAGGCTAGCCTTCACCTCAGAGAAATCCTCCTGCCTCTGCCTCTCAAGTTGTCTATTAAAGTCATATGTGATGCCATGCCCAGGTTGTATTTCAAAATTAAGGAGACACTCTACCCACATGGGAAGCTATTTTTCTGGCTCAGTGGGCAGAGTAGAAATGAAAGGAACACTCCCTGTAGGCAACAGCTATCAATTTCCATATTGTTAAGTGGATGCCTGGCTTCCTTTACACCTTAAAATTCAACAAATTATAATTAGAATTATGTTCTATTGATAACATATTTTTTAATTTTTCAAAATGTATTTTATATCTTCTGTATATGACTGTTATGCTTGCATATATGAATATGCAGCATGTACAGACCTGATACCCTCAGAGGTCAGAAAAATGCATTGGATATCCTGGAACTAGAGTTATAGTTATAGGTGGATAGTTTTGAGCTACTGTGTGGGAGCTGGGAACTGAAACCAGACCCGGCCTCTACAAGAGCAACAAGTGCTCTTAGCTGCTGAACCAACTCTCTTGTATATATTTATTTAAATAAAGAAAGAGAAGAAATCCCACTTCAGAGCTGATCAAGAAATCCAACCTGAGAATTAAAGGAGAGGTGATGTGCCATGATCGGGGATGGTCTAGGCCTTCTTCCCTTTCATTGTTATTTGATGTTTACAAATGCGTTATGATAATTTATTCATCTGATGTGCTTTATGGCCACGGGTTTTAGAGCACTCACAAAGATTAATTACACTAGAGCTTAGCAAAAGGTAGAGAGGGACTCAATCCATGACTCACTAAATGCTTCCCTGTGAAAGGATTTGCCCAACTCTGAGATGGAAAGTTAGCTGAACCATCGTGTGAGAGGCACTCAGGAGAGGCTACCCAAGATCCAGGGGAAGAACTGAACTTAGAGTAATGGAATTACATTTCTTTATAAAAATATTATAATTGCAGTTTTTGATTCAGTGGCATTTAAAAAGGGGTTTATGGGACTGGAGAGATGGCTCAATATTCAAGAATGCCTACTGCTCTTTCAGAGGACCCAAGTTTGATTCCCAGCACCCAGAAGGAGTAGCAAACAACTGCCTGTAACTCCAGCTCCAGAGGATCCAGCACCTTCTTCTGACCTCTTTAGGCACATGCACATAGATGTCATGCACACAGAGATAAAGATATAGAAATAAAAAGAAAGAAAATCTTTTAAAAAATGGTTTTTGTTTTCATTTTAAATTCTAGTGTGCCAGTTAAAACCTAATCCTCAAAACTCCACAGTCTCAGAAATCTTTTCTCTCCCCTCTAGGGCATGGATTTGGACCCCCTTTTTAACTAAAAATTCCACCAATCTGAAATACACCTCCATCTCCTAACAATGTTTTTTACTGTTCAGCTAATGAGTTAAAGTACATTTGTGAACCTAGTTTGTGAAAAGGAAGTAACAAATAAAAATCTTTAGATATCACTGTAAAAAAAAACAACAACAATATAACTGCACATACCTATAACATCTATCACAAATTTCGGAAAAGTAGGCTAGGAATTCCAAAGTGTGTTAGCACCTGAAAAGACATTATAAAAATCCCACTGGAGAAAGCAGCAAGGGCCGTTTAGAAAGTGGTATTGAAATGGACAGAAAGAAATCTCTGTAGGCCAATGCAGACTGGTCCACGGGTTTTTACAGAGTTATGAAATCACACAGCATTCTGTCAAATTCTACTTCTATTTATCTCAAATGAAGCTACAGCTTCACCAGGACATTCATTCCCTGCAAAAGAAGACTGGAAAGACTGCAAGCTCATGAGGGTCAAAGCCAATGAGAAATAGAGGAATTTTTCACAGTGATTTTGGAGGACAGAGAGGATGAAATTCAAATAGTTCTATCATTACATAATTGGTCCTGAAAAAGCCAGCAATGAATTTCTATGGCCAAATCTCATAATATGTGCAAAATCTTCACCAGGGCACTGGGGATGTAGATTGGTTAGTTATATGTTCACTTAGCATGCAACAAGCCTTTATTTCAGCCACAAAATCTGATCGTAGTGGTGTAATTTGTACTCCTCTCCGGTCCACTTCTGGCCATTTTCAACAGTTGCCTACTGGTGTTGAAATAAATACAATGTTATGGGAAAATGGTTATAGTTATGATACTTTTATATGGTTCTCAAATCAATATATACCTCACAAGCTAATAGACTTTGTTAAATCACCTTTTATGTTTTTATTCTAATTTTCCTAGACCCCATTCTTACACTTCGTCTTATTCACATGTACGTATTTTTTCAAGTGCTGCTAATTTGTAAGGTCAGGGGTCCAATTTCCACTCAGGGTTAAAAAGCTTCAGAAGGGTCTTTTAAAACATCCCCATCTTAGTGGGTGTCTCACTTGTTCTCAGGCTGCCGTGACAAAATCAACCTAAGGGAGATTGTTTGGTTTGCAGTTTCTGGGTATGGTCCATTGTGGTAGAGAAGGCCCGATACCGGAGCTTGAGAAGGCTAGTCACACCGGCAAGCCGGAAGCAGACAAGAGTAGAATAGGTAAACAAATTCACCATAGAAAATTTCTGACCAGAGGAGAGAGAGAGGAGAGAATGGAGAGGGATGAAGAGCCAAGGGAAGAGGTGAGGAAGGGAGGGGAGGAAGGGGAGGGGGAGGGGAGGGGAAGGAGGAGAGGAGGGGACTGGAGAAAGTTGAATTCTACATTTTTTTCCCCTGACAATGGTGAGGCTGTGAAAACACTTTCATTTGAGGATCTCCTGGTGCAAATGACTTTTCTCTACTTCCTTTCCTTATTTTCCTGTCATCTGGGACCCATCAGTCACCAGCTCACCATTGCCGTCTCAAGTCTCTGAGTGGAGTTGGTGTGTCTTGCTCATGAGGTTTATCTCATGAGACAAAGTCCTGTGTCTGCTTGTTCACTCTTGTGTCCCCGAGACTAGCACCTGGCCAGCACTTAATGGATACCAATACAATGCTGACAAAGAAGGAATTAATTTTGCACTTTGGCATCATGATGGATTTATTATTTTTTGCCTTGTCTTTCAGGGACCCATGGCTTAAGGTTATGATCCGTGGCCATGAAACAGGATTAACCTAGTAGATTTCACCAAATCCCAATGTCATGTTCATTTTCTCTGTAGTCTAGTCTCCCTTTGAAATAGAACACTCTTTTTTGAGAGAGTGAGTGAGAGAGAAAGAGAGAGTAAAACGTATAGCCCTTACACTAGATGAAATCCCTCTAAATTTTATACCTGTATAGAGTCATGTGGTCAGAGGAGATCATTTCAGGAACGAGGCGAGAGAAGTTAAAAGTGTGTTGTTTACATGTCACTGTAAGGTTCACATTTGAGCATTAGGGAAGAAGGCTGTGTAATGGGAATGTGGTCATTTTTGCCTTCGAGTGCCCCTTTCTTCTACCAATAAAACCACAAACCCTTACCAGGTGATCCAATAGAGTTGTTACATACCGCACCCCACCCCCACCCCATGCCGTGATTTTGCTAAATCTGGAAATTGAAATGAAGCAGAGGCCATGGCCAGTTTGGTCACCTTCCTGGCATGCACTGAGACCATTCATACTGTTCACAGAACAAGGTGGCGAAGGGCACCCTGATCGGCGGGAAGCCCACAAAGTCAGTGCGTTTTTTATTATTATGCTGGGAGGGTATAAAAAAAGATAGTGCTGCTTCGACAAAATCGAAGAGGATTCAGGTGCGGTCGTATTTCTTCTCGGGGCCCAGGTTTGAGCAGCGCCATTACATTTGATTGTAATTCCTGCAGCTAAGCAGATGGGCAAGCAGTACAGCAGGAATGATAATAATCTATACGGAGTGTTCCTAAGACATGAGTTAGTGCTCTCGGACCCATAAAGCTTACAGTTTTATGGAGATGAACCATATTATAGGCCCATGCGCAAGCACACGCTCATCAAATTACTTCAGCCGAATCAACAGCTCAGATCATTTGTACCTCTTAACCTTCTGGAATAGACCTAGGAGATAGAGGCTCAAATCCATTTCTTCTGTATAAGGGTTCAAACCAGATATAAAAAAATGTGGTCCTATGCTTCAGATTCCTGACTCCAAAGTAAACCTGAGAAGCTAATATGGCTGTGCTGTTATTACCAAGTGATTATAAACTGCAATCATCGCCCCCCCAGCCTACAACTTCAGGGATGCTGCCTTAAGTAATTCTCAAAGACAAGGGTAGAATAGGTAAACAAATTCACCATAGAAAATTTCTGACCAGAAAAAAAAAAAAAGGCAGTGGTAGTGCATGCCTTTATTCCCAGCACTTGGGAGGCAGAGGCAGGCAGATCTCTGTGAGTTCGAGGCTAGCCTGGTCTACAGAAGCCGAGGCTACACAGAGAAACCCTGTCTTGAAAACAAACAAACAAACAAAGAAATGAAAAAGAAAACTTCCGATTAACCACAATTAACTAAGAGTCAATTTGGATACAATGGAAAGAAGGTAGGGCTTCCTATGAAAAGAATTGTGACTCAGACACTATTTACATTAATCATAGAGTCCTGGCATTCTATAGAAATAATGGATAAAGCTACTTAATAAGTATTGAGAGATGAAGCGCAGCATCAGGCAGGCCCATTAGTTTGGGCCTCCAGTGAGACACACACATTGTAACAGAAGCAGCCCTTGGAGCGAGAACTCACATCTCAAACCAGGAAGTTTACAGGGACTAAGAAGCCTCACTCCACGGTCCCACTTGGAGAGCTTGCCACCAGTGACCTAAAGACCTCCTACTTGCCCCCCTGCCCTGCCCCAAAGCAACACCCAATGCTGCCACTCTAGAGACCAAGCATCCTTTACAAATGGATGCTTCAGGGGACATGCATCCAAACCCCAGTGACAGCTATTGGCATCAAGAAATTGTTCAACCTTCCACCCTCAGACTCCTTCTCCCTTAAAATGTGGGAAATGCTACCTGCCTGCTGCCTAGCATGGCTCTGTAACCACACATATGAACTACCCACCACCATATAGCCAACCAACACCATTTACTTTTCTTGGTTAACAATAACCGTTTTGAGGGGAACATCTTCCTATTTCGAAGCTGGTTAACATGGAGTTTCTCTTTTCTTTTCTTTCTTTCTCTCTTTTTTTCTTTTTCTTTTCTTTCCTTTTGTTTTTGTTTTTGTTTTGTTTTGTTTTTGAGACCAGGTTTCTTTGACTGTCCTGGAACTCGCTCTGTAGACCAGGCTGACCTTGAACTCACAGAGATCCGCCTGCCTCTGCTTCCTGAGTGCTGGGATTAAAGGTGTGTGCCACCACCACCCAGCAACATGAACATGACTCGCCTTTCACTCACTAGAAAACAGGTTCATCTTAGACCCCAGGCTCTTCTACCTGTAATCCTGTGCTGATCCCAGTAGTCTGAGTACTGGGGCAGCTGAAATTGTAGGAGGAAATAAGTCAAAACTCAGTCCTTTTGAAATTTGAAATATTCTTAGATTTTCTGGTGGGTTTTCTTTTAAAGGCGGATTCTAAGTCAAAAACGTCATACTCTAAGTTTCTCAAGATGGCACTTCATTAAAGAGACACGAATATTATAGTAACCTAGGTGACATCATTTTATGGTATACTGCAGAATTAGGACCATAGAAAACTACAAATAAATACTTGTTAAGAATTATAGGCTACATGATATAAGGGCTAGTGGATTTAGAAAAGCCAAGATATTACTCATTTAAAAATCATTCTTTTGTTTAAAATTTATTTTATTAAATTTATGTGTATCTGATTTTATGTGCATAAGAATGCAGGCGCCCCCCAGAGGCCAGAAGAGGGTATAGGATTCTTGGGAGCTGGAGTTATAGGTAGTTGTGACCTGCTGAATACAGACAGGTACGGGAACCAAACTCATGTCCTCTGGAAGAGCAGCAAGCACTCTGACTCCTGAGCCATCTGCCCAGCCCCTTAAATATTCATTCTTGTACTTTTCAAAAAATTTGGCTTGCTTGTCCTTCTGAAAAAAAATAATTTTTAAAATAAAAAAAATTGATTCTTGAAAGCAATTGCTATTGGCAGAAACCTGCCACTGACATACACACAAATATGTAAGACTTTTATTTGCAGTTCTTTCCACTGGAAAGCTACTGTTAAGCAGGAAGTGTACAGCAGTTAGAAATACCATTTAAAGCATAGCAAAGTAATCCACAGTGTGGTTCAACACTACTAGGAAAACATGTTTCTTTGTTTTTAATCTAGTTTTTATTTTCCTCCAACGTGCACATTTACAGTATCTCTTCTGGGAAAAAAGAAACCTTTTGAACATTTTAAACATATTTTTAGAAATGAAAAGTCGGGGCAAAGAGATAAAGTGAAAGATTTCAAGACATTTCAGAAGAGGTCAAGAATAAAGGATGACGCTTGGGAGGAAGGCAAGCTTAAAGCATCCAGCACCTGTCTGGTAGACTTTCTGCAGAGTGGGTTTTCTTTTCCTGCTGGGTGAAGATGTCTACAATTATAAAGGCAGAAATTATCAGCAAACCAAGATTCTATCTGAGAGCAGAAAGCCAACAGGGTGACTAACAGGGTGACAGGGCCATGCTTTACAGAAATAAAGATCACATCAATCAGATTTTTTTTTTTTTTTTTTTTTTTTTTTTTTTTTTTTTTTTTTCCGAGACAGGATTTCTCTGTGTAGCTTTGCGCCTTTCCTGGAACTCGCTTTGGAGACCAGGCTGGCCTCGAACTCACAGAGATCCGCCTGCCTCTGCCTCCCTAGTGCTGGGATTAAAGGCATGCGCCACCACCGCCGGGCTCACATCAATCAGTTTTTGAGACCTCACTATATGGAAGGAAGTCTGGCCGGGTGCCTGAAGGAAACACTCCCCGCACCCCCCAGAACCCTACTTTAGACTGCACATTCGTTTCCCAGGCCATTGTCTTAACTGCTTCTGGATGCATCCTTCTCAAGGCTCTGCCTTCGGCTGAAAGGAACTGCCCCCACCCAAGGCTGTGTTCTCACTGACTGGGGGATGCCAGGTCTCACACACTCACACACACACACACACACACACACACACACACACACACACACACACACACACCCCACATGCCAGTATCCTCTGGCATCAACTGGAGCGACTCCAAAGGATCAATCCTGCCCCAGATCCATCCGCACCTGCACGGGATTGAGCCTAACTTCTGCAAGGCTTCACCATTCTGCCTCTCTAACGTTATTCGTTATTCCTTTGCTCTGTTGCTGGTGTTGCCTGCAAAGCCCTTACTAGTAAACTGAATCACTGTCCATATGTTTCCATGCCAGAATTGTTTCAGGGGACCCAACCAAAGACACCGGGCTTCAGAAACGGCCCTACAGGTAATTTTTAGTCGAATTTTATAGATAAGAGTATTTGCTGGCCCGTTGGCAATGAAGACCTCCACCCCACCCCCCACCCCTCAAAGATGGGACGTGAGAACTGACGGCAGCATGTTCCAGGGGTCAAGTGTCATACTCCTTTAGCCATGGGACAGCAACAAAAAGGGAATGCGCTGGTGGGAGATCTGAGAGCTGTCGCGGGCACAAGCGTCATAAGGGCTGTAGAACGGGGGAGACCTGGTTACCGCAAGACGCTGGCTTCACTGCAGAAGTGCACTGGAGTTCAAACTGGCATTTGAGTGAGCAGCCGGTGGAGAGGAAGTGAGAGAGAGAGAGAAGTTACAAAAGAGCTTTCCAGTCAGAGGAGGCTTCGCTTACCAAAGCCCCCGATGTAGAAAACTGCCTGGCAGCAAGAGGAAGTGCGGACGGGCTAGTGAAATCTCCTGAGAGGAGGGAAAAAAAAAAAATAGATGGTGCCTAATGATGCTGCAGGAGCGGGCAGAGTCCAAGTCGCAGCAGTGATAGGAATGGGGGAGGGGAGGAGTTATCTTAAGAGCAACCATAAACCAGTGAAGCATGCCAAGCAAAGAGGCTCCGTAGAGAGATTTGTCTAAACAAAACTCTCTGGTTTTTTTGTGAGCAGCCTTCATCCAGCTTCCTCACGGCTGTTGCAGGATTTAATTCAGCGGCATGCCAATCTCACGAAGAAGCTGCCTCTGTAGATAGAGTCGCTAAGTAAGCCACTCTCTTGGTGATGGGAAAGGCAAGTCACCTCCACGCACTGACTGATCTCACACAAAGCAATCTGTGCCCTTCGGTTTGAGATCTTAACATGCGAGTACTTCAGTTCTGCAGGAACAGGTGCTGCTGCATGTATTGTGTCCCTGCACATCCCCAGCCCTGCCAGTGCCTGGAACTCAGAAAACAGCATCCAATAAATGCATGTTGTCCCTTTGAATAACAGAGTAAATATACTCTCAAGGAAGGGCCCCACAGGGAAGGTAGCAAGTTGCTACAGGCTTATTCACACACTGGAGTAAACGATGAGTAAGTACATCTGCTCAGTGACAATGAATGGGATAGGCAGTAAACCAAGAGGCAGGTAGGTATGGCAGGTAGGAGGAAGGGGCATTCTCAGGCTGTGCCTGTAGGTGGGAACATTCATGGAGCTGGTGCCGGAGCCACCTCTGGTTCAAGCTGTGACTTTTACTATTAAAAAGTTCTTCCCAAGGGAAAGCAGCTGTTCCAATTTCACACTGGCCACTGAGTCCCATTTTGCACTTCCTGTTCTGTTTTAGAATGAAAGGATTTGGGTGTTTTATGTCCATACAAAGCCATGCCAGCTAGGAAATGAAAACCAGCTGCAGTCCTTGATTCGAGGTGTCTGCCACCTCTTGACTGACAGGTGTCCTAACAGCTGTAATCCTCTGAGGACCACTTAAGTACTGAGCCTGAATCTGAGAGCCCCATGTGAACCTACTCATCCCTTCTCAACCAGTCTCTGCTGCTGCTGAGAATCAAAAGCCAATTTTACGTAGGAACTTCAAGGAATCCCATAGTGAGGGGGTCTGCACAGGTGAGTCTGTGCTCTGTCTCGGCTTTATAGGAGGACATCGCATATTCATAGGCAGAAACCTGGGAGGACAGCTAGACTTGGGAGCATGAGAGAAGAGTGACATCCAGTGGCCAGTGGGTCACATTTCTTGCTGTGCTAAACGCTCAGTTTCTGAGAATGGAGCTCATGCTTCGCCCCAGAAACTGATGTCTGTCTTTGTCCTTCAAAGCCTGGAAAAAGATGTTCCAGGAAGATTATGATTTCAGATGAGACTTCCCTGCCCATATTTTCCCAGCAGGCTTTTCACTTCCAGCTTAAGAGCTCCATTCTCTCTCGAGTTATCATGTTCTAAAATGCCTCACAAAGTGTAATAAACAGAGGCCAGAGAGACGCTAAGGGATTAAGAGCACTTGCTGCTCTTGCAGGGGATCTGAGCACCCACATTCAAAGCCCCTTTTTGACCCCTTCAGGCACCAGGCACACAACTTGTGCACATGTGTACATGAACAATTGTACACATGAAGTAATTTTTATGGGGCTAGAGAGGTGGTTCCATGGTAAGGAGCGCTGCCCGATGTTTCAGAACACCCACACTGTGTGAACAACGGTTCATAACTCCAGGGGATCCAGCGCCCTCTTCTGGCATTTGTGGACAATGTACACATGGTGACCAGGCATAAATGTAGGCTAAATACCCACACACACAAAAATAAAAATAAATGAATGTTCTGGAATAAATAAAAATAAACTCCTAAAAATGTAATGAAAGTTAATGTTCAACAGTTAAGAATGTAAGACCCCAAAATTTAATATTTCTGTATAGTTTTCAAAATAAGGATGATCATTCAACAGATATTTACTGAGTACCTACAAAAAAATGTAGGGATACTTACAGAATTACAGGTTGCATTTTTATCAGGAAAGACAGGATGAAATGTACACATACATACACTGACAAGCTGCGGCAAATGTTAAGAAGAAAAATGAAACAGGATGAGGTCACGGATTTGAGCAGAAGACTGGTGCTCTTTTGAGTTCACATGACAAGCAAACTCTCTATAAGGATACTTGAGCAGAACCAGAATCAAGTGAGGGTCCACTGAGGGGAAGTCCATCCAAAGGCAAACAATAAAGATGACTATGGGACAGAGTGGGGATCCTAGAGAAAACTGAAAGTCAATTTTAAAAATAATAATCGCACCTGACAACAACTTGAATTCTGCTTTAAGTTAAAGGGGAAACCTGTGACGGGAATTGTGGCCATTAGTGACAGTCAGTCTTGGGATTACGAACCCAACTCAAGAGTCGCACAGTGTGACCGAATGGCCAAGCATCTTGCCGCAATGACCAAACAAAGAGACTGTTAATTAGAAGTGCGGGCTTCGGCTCTCATCCCAAGCACATTTCACAGGAGCACGGTGAGCACCCGATCCTTCCTCCTTTGTCAGGTAAGGGCATTGTACACACACACACACACACACACACACACACACACACACACAGGAACTCTGGCACACACACGTTTCACGTTCATCATGCATTCATATTTGGTTATAGAAAGGGGTGAAGAATTCTTTCTTTCTTTCTTCCTTGTTGATGCACAGCTTACATACAGTAAATCCCACACACCTTAAGGGCATACTGTGTTCAGTTTTTTAAATAACAGCATCAACTATCACCCCAGATCAAGATAGAGAATATCGATCCTCTTAGGAGCCTCGTTCAGACTCTTCTGACTTCTGTCACTGTAGACTTCAACTCTGAACTTCTTATACAGTATCATATTATATATATATATTATATAATATATATATATATATATATATACATATATGGTATATGCCTGAGATTTTTTTCTTAATATTCCACCTGTGAAATGTATTGATGTTGCTATATGTAATAACAATTTATTTTTTGCTATTTAGTACTCCATGATATGAATATGCCACAGTTTATTCCGTTCATGGGCTTTGGGGTTGTTTCTTATTTGGGATTAAGGAAAATATGTTACTAAAATTTTTTTATTGAATTAATACATTCAACTTTCAGTTTAGTGGTATTAAAAGAACTAAGAGAAACAAGTGTGTATGAATGTGTGTGTGTGTGTGTGTGTGTGTGTGTGTGTGTGTGTGTGTCCTTAGATGTCAGCCTTCTTTGTACATTCACTGCAGGTTCCAGTGTAAAGGAAAGAAAATCCTCTGAAGGCATTCAGAGCCTCTCCTCATGCCCATCCTGCTTATCACATGCTTCTTTGAGTATCATTGAATGCACAAGTGCCTAGTTCCACCAGGACTCTATGCTCACATGACTGAGAACAAGGAATGGGAACCAACCACAGCAGATACCCCATGTTATAGAATATTATTTTAAGGTGTGTTACTTTTATTTAGGTTGCATTTGTTTAACTCTGTGAAGCTGTGTTACTTTGCCTGTGTAATACTTCTGATGGTCTAATAAAGAACTGAACAGCCAATAGCAAGGCAAGAGAAAGGATAGGTGAGGCTGGCAGGCAGGGAGAATATATAGAAGAAGAAATCTGGTAGGAGAAAGAAGTAGCCAGAGAAGGAGGAGGACTCCAGGGGTCAGCCACCTAGCTACACAGCAAGCCACAGAGTAAGAGTAAGGTTTACAGGGGGGAAAAGAGAGAGAGAGAGAATGAGAAAATCCCAGGGGCAAAAAGATAGACAAGGATAATTTAGGTTAAGAAAAGTTGGGAAGAAACAAGGCAAGCTAAGGCCGGGCATTTACAATTAAGAATAAGTGTCTGTGTGTGATTTATCTGGGAGCTGGGTGGCAGGCCCCCCAAAAGAGTCAAAGAACAAAATTAAAAACTCCAACCCCAGTTGCACATTCCTCCTCTGTTCAGCTCCTTGCTCTGTGTCCCCTCATTTCCTAAGGTTTCATTTTCAAAGATCAAGTCAGAGGACAAACTTGATAAGAATTTCAGGATGTTGACAGCAAAGTAGTGAGCCATGTTTGGGACTCTTCAGAGTTTGAGGCAACAGCTCAGGTTACCTGTCTGTGAAGCTGGAGTTTTAAAAAAAAAAGAAATTCTCAAAGTGCTACCAACAGACTGCTTCCACCAGCAATGTCTGATAGTTCCAGATGCCCCAATACCCTACAACACTTAGCAGTGTTTACCATCAAAATGGGAAGACAGTCATAACTCTTTGTACTTTTGATTTGCATGCCCACAATGACCACTGATGTCAGAGGCTCATTTCCTAGTTTTATGTCTTCTTTTGTAAGGCATGTGTCCAAACTTCTGCCCACTTTTACACTGGTGTAGTGGTCTGGATGAGAATGGCCCCCATAGGCTCCTGTGTTTGAATACTTGGTCCCCAGTTGGTGGAACTGTTTGGGAAGGATTAAGAGGTGTGGCCTTTGTTAGAGGAGGTGTATCAGAGGTGGTGACTTTCAAAAACCTATGCCATTCCCAGTTAGCATTTGCTTTCTCTGTCTCTCTGTCTGTCTCTCTCCATCTGTCTGACTGTCTGTCTGTCTCTGTCTGTCTGTCTGTCTCTCTCTCTGCTTGTTGATCAAGATGTGAGCTCTCAGCTCCTGTGCCAGTGCCATGCCTGCCCTAATTAATGGTCATGGACCGTAAGCCCCAAATTAAATACTTTCCTTCATGAATTGTCTCTGTCATGCTGTTTTGCCATGGTGATAAAAAAAAGTGACTAAGTCAACTGGTTCCCTTTTTTTGGATTATTTGTAGGAGACTCACATTCTCTGCCTTCTTTTGGCATGCATGTTGCAAATACCTTCTCCTGACCTTTACTTGTCCCTTCACTCCCTTAGTGGTCTTTTCCTAGAATTGTTCGGTTTTTTAATTCTAATGAAATCTAATTTTCCAACCTGCAGCTTTATAGTAAGCTATCGCCTGATGTTAGTGGACCAATTTTATTCTTCTTCAATGTTATTTTGGAGATTGTAGGCTTCTTTTAAAATCAAAAGCTCCAAAATTATTTACATACCAACCAAGCATTTTCAAAACTCTCCCAATAGTAAGTCCTTAAATTCCTTAAACGAGGGGATAGTGGTGTATCTGAGAGGAAGCCTAGTATGCCTGGATTTGGACTGAAGTAGATAATGTTGTGCTTCTGTTTTGACAAAGCAGAATGGAAGAATCTTCAGGGACTTCCTGCCCCCCCAGACACATACTGACTCACTGGCTAATTAACACACATGGCAAACACAGGCACCAGTTGAATTACTATCAATAGTTGTTATAATGAAGGATTCTCCCTTCCTTCCTTCCTTCCTTCCTTCCTTCCTTCCTTCCTTCCTTCTTGTGTGGTGCGTGTGTGTGTGTGTGTGTGTGTGTGTGTGTTGCAAGGGTACATATGTGCATGCATGTATGTGCTCATTTGGGTGTGCAAATAGGGAAGCCAGAGATAGACTTTAAGTATCTATATCAATCATTCCCTACTATATCTTTTGAGGCGGGGTTTCCCATTGGACCTGGAGCTCATCAGTTTGGCTAGACTGACTAGCCAATGAGCTCCAAGGATCTACCCGTCTCCTTTCCCCCACCACATCCCCATCGCTGGTGGTACAGACTCTTTGCCTGCTGCTGCTGTGGATGCTGTCGATCTGATTCAGGCCCTCATGTGTAGGTGGCAGGCCCTTTGCTAGCCAAGCCATCTCCTGATTGGCACTGCCAGTTTTAGGTGTTGATTTGTTTTCTCCTCAGACTGATTGCATGACGGTTGCAGATTGCCACCGCCCAGTAGACATCACCGTGTGTACCATCAAAGCAGGGACTCAGGAAAGGGTCAAGGCCAGCCTGTTCTCTTGTTGCATCTGTTCCCATGATGCTCTCCAGTCATACACATACAGACTTTTGCTTGCAGATCATTGATCAAAAGGAAGTCATATGACCATATTTAGCTACACCTAAGGTCAGAAAAGTAGTATTGAGCTTTCAGGGCCGCAAGAACAAGAAAGCTGTGAGATAGGAGATTGAAGGGAAAAAACAAAAAGACTCTTGAAGTGAGAGGGTGAGGTACTACACCTGCACATCGCAACTCTCCATGTAGCCGTCTAAGAGAAACCATACGAGGTGCCAGTTTCCAAAGAAACCGGGGGCAAGTCACACTCAGCACCTGTGGCTCCTCCCAGCCCATCTCACCCCATCCTCACCCCTAAACCTCTCCAGCCCAGGAGCTGGGCTTCACCTTCCTCCCCCAGCTTCTCTTTCCTGTATAAACCAGCCATTTTGGCCACTACCTCTCTTGGTCCTCTCTTGGTTCTTCTCTCCCTCTGGGCCTCTTGGCTCCTGGCTGGCTCACTTTTGACCTTTTGGTCTCTTGATCTGAGGCTCCTTTCTTGGTCTGCTTGTCCTCTCCTCCCTCTCTCTTCTCTTCCTCTCTCGATCTCCCCACTTCTTTCTCTTCTCGAGGTCCAGTGCGGTCTAGACCTTCCCAGATGCCTCCGGCTGTACTATCTCTCTCATATCTACAATAAAACACTTCTCAGCCAGACCTAGGAGCGGTCATGTCCTCCTTTTCATTCAGTGGGTGACTTTCCTGTCCCACAAATAACTACTTTGAGGCAGAGGATATCATGGCAAGATCAGATAATAGCATGACAGATGAGAGAGATATACTAGCAAAAACCAATAATGCTTTCCTTAGTATAGCATACTGATAACATGTAAACACTTGGACCACCCATCAGTGACCAGTTACATTATAGCCAACCATAAATTAAATTACATATGATGTCACCATATCTCTTAATAAGCTTGGTTTTTTTTTTCTTTTTTTTTTGATAAAGATTGATTGGCTGTTAGATACTTGTCCAGGGCTAGGAGATGTGGCAGTGAGGGAAAATAAGGAGTTCATCTTTCTGGTAAAATTTCTAGTCACTCTCAGTAAAAGTTTATCTTTCCAATAACAAGAGACAAGTTAAAGAAATATGTGTGTTACACGTTTACCCACATATGAATTTCTTAAATCTCATATTAAGTCCCTTTTTTTTGTGTTCCTATAAGCCTGCTGCATTCTTTGGTAATTATAAACACAATTTCAATAATTATTTGTGGAGATCGTGTCACATACATTTATACATTTTGGGGAAAACACGTAATGTGTATACAACACAGGTAAGTGTATTATATAATTCACAGCGAGCTCTCCAGATGGTGATAAACACGGCATCAAAGAGAAAGTCAGATAAGGAACAGTGTGGAGACAGAGGCCTGGGGAAGTGTGCGGGGTTAAGGGTATTGGTTGTTATTTATAGACTGGTGAAGAGAATGTAAAACTGGGTGCCCTAGCTACAGATTCTCAAGCCCTCTGTTTTAAAAGGAAACCGGCAAACATGTCTGCCCTGATAAGGGAAGGAAATGCCACAGCCTGGCACAGTGTGTGTTACTAACTGTTGTCAGTCATGCTCTGTTCTCAGCTTTCAGTTGGTTTTATTTGGCATACTGATTTCCCCTAAGCCCTGATGAATTTGGTCTTCAAACCGCAGCTCTCCTCCTGAGCAGTAGTTCAATGTACATTTAGCTTTGGATGATCCACCCTCACCCCAAATTTGTTTTCATGGTTTAAAAACCTGCCCAAGGCTACAGAGGGGACCAACATATACTTGGATATTCTCCAATGATTAGGGCATTGGAAATTTACCAAAGAAGCCAAAACACTGGTCATTTATTCCTTTCTCTATTTACTTTACAAAATTTGTATAATTGGATTTTTAAAATATATAGATTTTTATTTATTTTCCTTCTAATCTATTAGCCTGTAGAACCTAACTCTTCCCACCACCACCCCCCACACCCCAAACCCCAAATTTAGCAGGCTGCAACATTGTAACTTCTTTAAGAAAAGATCTCCTGGACTGCAGGTGTGGCCCAGTTGGTGGAGTGTTTGGAAGCACGCATGGAGCTCTGGGATTGCACTCCAGCATTGCTGAAACCTGGTATGATGGTGCACACTTATAATCCCAACACTTGGGAGGTGGGAATCAGGAAGACAGGAAGATCAGCGCTTAAGGTCATCCCTGGCTACCGGGTGAGTGCAAAGCCAGACTTCGATACATGAGACCCTAACTCAAACAGACAAACAAACAAAACAAAACAAAACGCCTTTTTTCCCCATTAAAATCCAGACTAAGCCACTCCCCTGTTCCCACTCCCCACCACACACACACTTAAAATTCTTTAATCTCCTGGTCCTCCTTGAGAACCGGCACAGCTTTAGGTAGTTATTGCCTGTTCCCCAGTGAATGCAAGCTCCATGGGGGTAGGTGCCCTGTCTGCTTTGCTCAGGTCAGCATTTAAGGGTATAGCTACTTTGGGTAGCCACAGAAGCACTCAAGAACAATTAGTGAATTCATAAGCATCCTCAGCCTCCCAGGGACCACAACAGTGCTTTGGAAGGATGCTCTGCAGTGGCTGATGTGCTTGTGAACTTCGTGCAAATCCTTCCACACAAGTGGAAGGTTTAGTCCCATCCCCTCCCTGCCACTGGAGCGCAGCCAGTCCACTCACCTGCCAGGCTTCTTCGGGAAAGTGCTTCAGCTAAAGTCCTGGAAGCCCCAATCATGTCCTGTTCTAGCTTGTATCCAGGGCTGGTAAGGTATAGCTTCCTTCTCACACCCATCTAGGACACCCCTACAAGGCCACCCCGACTTCAGAGCAGCACCCCTCTGCCCCCCCCCACCCAGCAGCCCCTTTTACAAGAGGTTTCCATGCAGCACTCCCTAAGAAAGGTTTTGCATCTTACTCCAATTCCTCAGCTGCTTCCTGAGTAAGCCAGCCTGTGATAGCCACTAAAACAGAGTCTGCAAATTGCATACTGTGGTCTATCCTACTCCATACTCCTAAACAGCAAAGTGCAGTAATTTATCTTTGCACCCATACAATGACTAGAAATGTTTTTCATGGGATGTAGATCATAAACACATCAAAGGAAAATAGTCTCGCAGACAGTGTAAAGCTTCGCATTCCAAGTGTGGTCCTAGCTCCGAAAATGATGGTATTCGCTGTGTACTTTTCCCAGAAATTCAGAAAGCTGAAGACTCACCTGAGTCAGATCTACTGAATATGAACCTGCACAAGATCACCAAGATCTATACTGCCATCAAAGTCTGAGGAATACTGGGCTATGTAACACACATAGCACATGTTAGCTGATAATTCCTAATCTGCACAACGTCTTCATAACAGTTTGCCTAAGGATAGGGCTTTCTTTCATTCAGCAAAGACTGAATGCCATGCCAAGATTCCAGCCTTATAGAGCTTGAATTCTAAGAAGCAGAGAAAATTAATAAGTGTGAATATACATGCAGTGTGTGTGGCGGGGAGCAGAAAGGTGTCCTTAAAACAGAGTGGGATAAAGAGAATGGAGAGTGGGTTGCAGTCTAAAATTTTTGCAAAGATGGTGATAGCAGAGAACTGAAGCAGCTTGTTTGAGGATAGGTCTAGAGTGTGTCTATATTAAGGGCAAGGGCACTAAAGTGAATGTAAGGGAATGAGAGAAGCAACCTGACAGATCGGTTACAGAGCAAAAGGGCTGATCTCTTGATGAGAGATTACGTAATAATTTGCCATTTGACAATTCATTATTAAAATGGACATGCATATTTTTTTTGTGGTAGTTGTTTGTTTGTTTTTTTTCTAAGAACAAACTGCTTACCCAAGCACATTGGATTTGCATTGTGGGAGTCCGCACAAACTATTTTAAAAAAACAGAGTTTTTTTTTTAAAAAAAAAACTGGCAGGAATTGGGAAGGCTTTTTCGAACTCTTCTAAAACCTCAGACTCCATGACGCCTAGATTGCTAGACGGAAGAGATAGATGGCCGTGGTGTCTGGGTTGTGGACCGAGGCAAAAGTGTGCAACCCCAGGTCACTACCAAAACAGAAGGAGAATTGCGGAAGGTGGTGTCAAGTTTAAGAAAGTCACCTTGGATTAGAGTTCCTCACGTATCCCAGAAACCAGGGCCAGAATACTGACGAGGCACGCCTAGTTTCAAGCCTCAGGGTAGTCCACCCCTCCTCCAACTCAGTTTACGGCTTCCGCCCACGCCCTACTCCACTAGCCAGACCTCGCCCACGCCGGCGTCCTTATCCACTTTAGAGCCGCCCAGGTCCCGCCTCCTCTTGCAGACCCGCTCAACTCCCACCCTCGTCCGCGATCTCCAATCAACGCTTACAAATCTCGTGTTGGTCCCGCCCCTCTGCCCAGACCACGCCCCTTACGGTCCGCCTCTGCCTCTACCTCCACACTTCGCCCTGCCAAGGCTCCGCCTCCCTCTAAAGCCACGCCCCTCACACGCCCTGCCTGCTCTCATAGGCTTAGACTTTGACTTCGGTCCCGCCCATCCCTCCGGCCTGGTCCCCTACACTAAAGCGCCGCGGCGGACGTGACGCCAGTCCCGGGCAGAGGCCGCGGGGAATCTTGTGAAAGCAGTCTCTCGCTCAGGGATAGACCCGCAAGCCGCAGCTAGCAGCATGATTCTGCTGGTGGTCCTGATGCTGTCTGCGGAGGCCGGGAGCGGAGCTGTGACTAGCCTGGAGAATCCAGAGCCGCCCTCCGGTAATGACTCCGAGCCGCTGCGCGCAGGGTTGGGGCAGGGTTAGGCAGGGTTGGGGCAGGGTTGGGGCAGGAGGCCAGGCGGAGCTCCCGGCCGGGAAGTCCCTCCCAGTCGGCTGCACCGCTTTAGCAAAGCAGTCTCGAGTCCAGGGACCTCAGGGGCGCCGGGCTCACGGTGGTTTTACACGCCACTTTGCCTCTTTCTTCTTTGCCAACACAACAGCACAAACCTTTAGTGGCTGAAGTTTAGTCTGTGATACTTAGTTTCCAGGGCAGCGTTTGGCATGGTGTGTGCGGCTCACTGTGTATAGACTTTATTTTCCGTTGTCCAAAACCTTTGTGTGGGAGAGAAGAAAGATGGGCCGACTGATATTAAGTAGTTCTGATTTGTCAGTCTGGCTTTTAAGTGTGAAAGTGTTTGGGATGCAAGGGTTCTTCTATAGTGTAACTGCTCAGAGCCTCTGATTTCACCTGCTTATTCACATTAACCTGGGAATACGTGCTAGGGATAGTTTTCAATGATTAGAGCTCTAGAGAGAGCAATAAAACTTATCATCCGCTCCCTCCCAGTCCCTTGTCTTAAGTGTCTGAGATGCTCCCAGTTAGTAGCTGCTGGAAGGCCTGGGGGCATCCAACCTCTTTAACTCAAGGAGCTCCATCCAGTTAGGTGTGCCACATTCCCATTCAGCCCCGCCTTGACTTGATCTTCAAAGGTCAAGCAAAACTATTCACAATAGCTAGGAAAAAGCCACCTAGACGTCAGTCACCAGAAAAAAACGGATAAAGAAAAGGAGATGCATATACAAAATGAAATTCCACTCAGGTATAAAGAAAAATGAAGTCATAATTGCAGGGGGAAAAATGGAATCAGAATAGTGTTAGTTGTGTTATGTGAACTAAGCCAGATTCGGAAAGACAAATACTATGTTATCTTACCATAAATAGACCCTAGATTGTGTGTGTGTGTGTGTGTGTGTGTGTGTGTGTGTGTGTGTGAAGGAGACCATGACAGGGGAGGGAAAGATCTTGAGGGAGGGGAAACAAATCAAAACAGGGTAATAAAACACATGGGACGTGAATGCAGAAGGGAGAGTCCTCAGGGTAGGCAGGTGACCAGAAACAAAGAGGCAGGAGCAAGTGGGGGCCAAATTAGAGGGTATGATGACATGTATGTAGTATGTATGAAAATGCTGTGTTAAAATCTATTATTATCTTTGGTAACTTAACATTTTTAATTAAATAGAGGATGCACTCATTTAAAAAAAAAAACTGTCGGGCTGGGCGGTGGTGGCGCACACCTTTAATCCCAGCACTGGGGAGGCAGAGGCAGGCAGATCTCTGAGTTCAAGGCCAGCCTGGTCTACAGAGCAAGATCCAGGATAGGCACCAAAACTACACAGAGAAACCCTGTCTCGAGGAAAAAAACAAAAAACTGTCAAGCAAAGAAATCTTTAGTCATCCCTTAGAATAGACAAGGGCTAGGAAGACAAACCTTGGTTAGGACTTTTGAGTGCTGGGCACTGTCTTAGCAGAGGGCATAACAGATCTATGTTCTCACCTTCCACGTAGTGTTGCTGGTATCTGCATCCATAGTGAGGCACACAGGGCTGCCCAAGAGGTAGAGGTAGCTTCCTAAGTGGCAGAGTCCACGTTCTTAACCACCCTGCCAGCAGCCATTACCCAGGGCAAGCTGCCTGTCACTGTGGGCAATTGCAGTACACAGCGCTAAGAACTTGAACTTACTCACAGGCTGCTGGGAACCACGATAGGGGTCCCACACCCCATCTAGGGGACTCTGGGAGGATTTCACAGAGAACATTAACCCAGGGGCCTAGAAAGAATCGTGTTTGCAGGGATGTGAAGTGGCATGCCAAGCCAGCAGGTTGGTAAGTGTCTTATCATAGAATGTGTGTCAGGGGAGCAGAAGGAAGTAATTAAAAGTTGTGCCGTGTGTAACAGCAAGGGATGGAAACGTGGCTTTAGCTGGCTTAACCCAAAAGAGAACTGTTCAGAGAATCCAAGCCAGAGTTAAGCAGAAAACAAGAGCTTTCAGCTTGGCTCAGGAAGCTAGCACTTGGGACACAAGAAAGCTACAACTTACCATTTCTCATTTCTAATGACCTGGTCATGGACGGATTCCCTACTTGGCAGGAATCATGGGTGCTGGGTGCCGGTAGCCTTTGAGTTTTAAAATCCTGCAACTTCTATCGGAACAAAATCCCAGAGGAAGGGAAGCTCTGATTTCCTTAGCTTTCCTTGGGTGCCAACTGGTGTGGGAAGGATATTGTTGAAAGGTGTGGCGTGGAATTCTCAAAAATAGAAGCATAGTGTTCCTGACAGAAGTGAAGAGCCTGAACCAAGAATATAAAGTGCCCACCATTCCTGGGGTCAAGGGGTGATTTTGTGCAGGTTCAGAAAACACTGTTTAGAAAGGCCAGGCTTCATTTACAGTAGCTTGAAGAAGAAAGCCCCTTAGGCTGGAGCTCAATGTCAAGTGTCAGGAGGATTCCTCGAGAAATGGCTGTGTGATGGAGGAGAGGGGACCTTTTGAAGGGACGCTGAGAAGGCAGAGTCAGTTGGACTCTGGAGGTGGGTGGAGACTGATACAGCTGCCCGTCAGGGGCAGTGCCTTAGATGGAGTGCCAGGCACTTCCTCCTCCTGAGGTGCCTTCTGTGTGACTTCATGGTTTTCAAGTCTTCAAATCCTGCCCCCTGTGATAAGATCGGTGCCCTTCTGAACTGCACCTTAGCATTTTATAATACAGGGTGAGGCAGCTCTCCTCTCTCTTTTTTTCACTCTTTTCAGGATATTAGATTCTTAAGTGCATTTCTTTAGATTTCTGTTGTCTCCCCATGCTTGTTTTGTTTATTTGTTTGTATACTTTTTTTTTGAGGTAGTATCTCATTATGTAACCCAAGCTAGTTTCAAACTGAACTCCCTGGCTCAGCCTTCCTGTGAGTGCTGGAATTATACCCCCAGGCCACAGCACCAGTTCCTTTAAAGTGTGAACTTCTGATTCACAATCCCTACAGATTTTGAAAGAAGACATTTTGATTCTAAACCAAACCCTAAGAGACTGAAAACAAATAATAGCTTTTAGAAGCTAACATACAAAATATAGCAACACATGGCAGTAATGTAGATGGTTTTGTTTTAATTGCACAGGTAATCAGAATGAGATTTTGATCAGTATGAAGTGACTTCTTGAGAGAAAGGAATTGGTTCGTATGTGATTTTTTTTTTTTTTAATTACAGGGGGATCTTTATTTTAGTTGCCCCAGGGATTCATAATCAAAATACCCAATATCCATTTTAGCCCTGTCTGAGTTACAGAAGTTACAGAAGTGACTTATTGTAATATATTATTCAGGTTTCACGGTGGCTTTGCACAGTTGTGACAGAGCCCAAAATCGGCACCATTGCGTGAAGTAGACTCCTGTGAAGTTATCAGAAAACATCATCTCCACTGGCCCTTTGTATGTGGAGGTTATAGCCCTTGTTTTGTTAAACAGTGGCAAGGATGTTTATTAAAACAAATGACACACTGCATCATCGTCTCCACCTACCTTCCCTGAAGCTTTGTTTTCTCCTTGATAAAGTATGTACCCTCATCCTATGTCATTCATACAATGGCCTCGGGGACTACCTGAGATGTAACCTCTCAGAGTTTTATATACTTGAAAATCACCATCACTTAACATGTTGTGTATCATTACTTTAACAGAAAATTTTAAATATTAAATTATTCTAGTTACGTATGAAGATGTGTATTGGCTTTTTTAAAAAAATCATCTAGGTCAATAAAAGAAATTTAAAATTTGCTCAGGATCTAACACTCATTTTCTACCATTTACTTGTGTTTTGTTTTGTTTTTAACAGAAAGGGCCAGTTTGCTTTTTTTTTTTTCAGTTCCCAAACTATTTTTCAACTTTAGAATAAATTAGTCCAGGGGATTCTGCTATAGTTTAGTGATAGAGCACATGTCTAGCATCCACAAGGCCCTGGGTTCAGTCACTGCCAAGCAAAGGAAGTGATAAGGAAGACCACTCAAGGTACCACTATTCAGCTTAACCCCAAAGCATGCCGCTGCCTCCCAAAATAGAAGTGGAAATGCATAAAGAAAAACAGCCCTTCCCTCAGATTGTGAATGACCCACTCCAGAGGGAGAAGGTAGTCATAAATTTATTTTGACAAAAATAATGAAACCTTGGTATTTTCTCTGTAGATAAATTTCTCATTCCAGAGTTTCTCAGTTTACAGTAAGAAATCACTGTGGTGAAAACAGAGATGTCCCATGCTTTTCCCATCTACAAGCCAGCAGATCTTTGCTCTGATAGCCAGTCTCTTGGAAAAGGGCCCAGATGATTCATTTTACAATGACCTTTGGTTTTGAATTGAAGGAGTCTGGGAGTGAGATCCTCAAATAATTCCGACCCCTTCTCTGAAAACAAGTTACAGAAAACTGTCTGTTTTCAAGAGATCACAAAATCTGTAAGGTTGTTTTAGTTTGTGAAACTGTTCTAGCATAATCTTAAACTCCATAGATAATAACGCCTCTTTGCTTTCTCTACATGTGTTATTATTTATACAATGTAAATATATCCGGAATAGAAGTTTGCTGTGAGCCTTAATTATTTTAACTACTCTGCATTGTAATTTAAAGGTCAGGTGATAAAATCTGAAACCTCGTGACAGTTGTCATGTAGGTTTGACAAAGACAAAAGTGGTGTCTAATAACCTAACCACATGGTTTCTCTTCTGGTTATATTAAACCACAGGTGATGTCTTTTGGTATAATAACCAAAAGTTTCTCTTTAGGGGTAATTCCTGCTCTAATCCACTGAAACTTGCTTGATGTGGGCTATATAGTGATTTGAAGGCTAGCCTGGGCTACTGTCTCAATCAAGAAAGTAGATACACATAGTTAGTAAGTCATATTTTATTATGATGAGGGTCATCACTCAAGGTTCACACTCTAAATTCTTATCTCTAGTCCTAAGCTTATCTGACCAAAGCTGCTCACTTGTGCCACGTATCTTAGCCGAAGGTCAGGTCCAGTCTCTAACAGAGGACTCTGATTGGAGGGTCAGGATCCTGGGGACAACTCTTCCAGCCACAGGGCAGGTCAAGGTGATGTCTCTCCAGATGTGCAGAGCAGGGCATTGTTCTTGGTCTCTGCTTATATGCTGTCCAGTGGGCGCTGTGGAGTTCCAGTTGTGTGTCTGTTATCTTGAGGGAGTGATGTCACTGGGTTGTGGTTATCAGGTGCAGCCTTGGGTGTAGTGGGGTTCCTGACGAAGCTGTTTTTACATGTCGAAAAGGCCTTTTCTTTTCTTTTCTTTTCTTTTTTTTTTACTATGCTCGTTACATCTACAGTGTGATCCTTTCTATGTGCCTTCTCCTCAAGGCAGGAATTTCATGTTGAGTATGTACAGTTAGAAATTTATTTCTACTGGGAAGAGTTAAAAAAGAGGATCTTGCGTGCTAGAGAGATAGATGCCTCAGGGGTTAAAGACGCTTGCTGCTCCTGCAGAGGACCCAGCTTTTGTTCCCAGCACCCTATGGCAGCTCACAACCATCTGTAACTCCACTTCCAATGGATCCGATGAATCCAGCGTTCTTTTCAGGCCTCCACCGGCACCAGGCACTCATGCACATAAAAATAAATCTTACAAACATTAAAAGATTTTAAAAGGCAGTAAAGAGCTTGTTAGACATGGGAGGAGGGGCATCCCTGTGCTGTGGAGGCAGGAGGCCTAGCGGCTATGGCCTTTAAGGATGCGCTAGTAGAAATTGCATTTCCCGAGTGAGCTGTGTGAGCCAGCCCAGGAGGAGCTTGAGCGAAGTGCTGAAGGCGCCCCCTGGCTTTGGCTCCTTTCTTCCCAAAATGCCAATGCTGACAGACTAACTCTGGAAAAGGCTGTTGAAAAGAAGGCAGGGTACCAAGCCTTCTGCTGAGGTCCCTGATCCCTTGGCAGCTTTGTGCAGGGCGGGAGGTGAGGGTCTAGCCTCAACTCTTCTGCATGCAGCTGTCCACTTTGTCCAGCACCATTTGTGGAAAATGCTGGCTTTTCCTCGGTATAGTTTTTTTTTTTTTTTTTGCCTCTTTGTCAAAAACAGGTGACTACAGAAGCCTGGGCTTACATCTGGATCCTCAGTTTTATTCATTTGATTAATGTCTCTGTTTTCATTCAGGTCCTGTGCCGTTTGTATTGTGATAGTTTTGTAATATAGTCAGGAATCAGCGAATGTGATACACCTCTACCAGTGTTCCTATTGCTTATCATTGTCTAGGCTACCCTGGCTCTTTTGTGCATCCATACGAATTTTAAGATTGTTTTTCAATTTCTGTGAACAATTGCATTGGAATTTTGATGGGGATTGCATTGAATCTGTACATTGTTTTTGATAGGATGGCCATTTTTAGAATATCAGTCCTGCAAATCCATGTGTATGGAAGGTCTTTCCTCTTCTGGTGTCTAATTTCTTTCTTCATTGTTTTAAAGTTTTCATTGTACAGGTCTTTTACTTCCTTGGTTAGGTTTATTCCAAGACAAGTTGTTTTGTTTGTTTTTTAGGAGAAAGGTCAAGCTATTCAAAATCCCAGCCTGGATGGGAGAAGAGCTCATGACCTCCCCCCCACTCCTCACCCCCCTCACAGAGGAGCTCATGGCAGTTGGTGGCTCTTGGGGGCAGGGGAGTGTCAGTTTTATTCAGGGATACTCCCTCCCTCCCCCCAGGCTGCCCCCAGCAGACGGCCCTACACCCATGTACATACAGGCGGCACTCAGGGACTCAGTGCCCTTAAAAACAACACAAAAGAGCTCCTGGGATTGGGAGCAAAACCTGGTGATGAGGGATTTGGATGGGGGGAGGGAGTGGGGATAAATTTGACCCAAGCCTCATGTGTCTGTCTGAAATTCTCACAGAAAGAGTGAGAACCGAGAACCAATGGTTTGACATTTTCAGGCTCTGCTGACGTTGAGAAATGGCTTTTCTGAAAGTGGTTGAGATTCATTATGATCCCCCTCCTGACCTGGTTTTTCAGGCTAAGATCTCACAGGCTGGCTGGCCCTGGAATTCTAAACACTCCAGTTCAAACTCCATTTACATGCTGGCATCACAGGTGTGCTCCCCCACACCCGGTTCTTTAAGTGTGTTGGTTTGGCTTGAGAGAGAGAGAGAGTGAGTGTGTGTGTGTGTGTGTGTGTGTGTGTGTGTGTGTGTGTGTGTGTGTATGTGTGTATGTGTGTATTAATGTTGAATTGTTCTGGGAGTACAATTGTTCTGGGAGGGAGTAGTAGCTTTTATGTCTTCGTAAGCCATGGATTATTAACTGGAACTGGGCTGTTTGGGAAGGTTGATGTACAGACACACCCTATGAAAGAACCCCCTCCTAAAGGAGCCCAGGTTTCTGGGTTGCGAATGGCCACAGGCAGTCTTACCAAAAACAGGAGAGAAAGGAGCCAGGCGAGACCGCTATTTTTAGGCTTGCTCTCAAGGAAGTTGCTTAGGAAATCAAAGCTGATAGGTACTGATGTCCCAGCATGCATCTGTGGTGTTTCTGGAAGCACAGTAGATAGTTTGCAGTTGTCTGGCTAATGGCCCCAGAAAGATCAAGGAAATCTGCTGAGCGTCTGGATCTGGGGACAGCCACTCCATCCCCCACCTTCATAATCTCAGTCTTTGCCGTAAGCCTCACCCTACGTTGATACATAACAGAAGTTAGGTATTTCCCCTCCCAAACAGTAAAGAGCTGCTTAAAATTGTAAACATACGAAGCACTGTTTCTCAACTGTTATGACCAGTGGATGCTTCCGCTGTCGTTAGGCAGTGTTGAGAGCCTGGTGGCATTTTAGAACAGGAGTGGGAAGCCCTGGTGCGGCCGGTTCTTCTACAGACATTGAGTGCAGTCTGTGCTGGCAAATCCTGAAAACTCTGGTGCTTCCGATGAAGTGAATAAATGATTGGTGTTACAGTAGGCAGTGCGTTTCTTTATCGGAACCACTGAAATGGTGTGGGAATTGATTGTCTCCTGCTGTCTTTGTGTTTCCCGTATATATTAGTTCATTTTCCCATTGCTATTTCAAAATAAACCAACAGAAGCGACTTCGGGAAGGAAGACCTTGCTTTGACTCACAGTCTCGGGGTTGCAGTTTGTTGTAGGGACGCAGGGTGGCAGCAGAGGGTAGGAGGCAGCCTGTCGCATGGAACCCAGGCAGGAAGAGAGAGATGAAGCCGATCCTCACTTCTCCCCCCACCCCTTTCTCTTTTTATTCAGTCTGGGACCCCTTAGAACACTGGTTTTCAACCTTCCCAATGCAGCAACCCTTTACAGTTCCTCATGCTGCGGTGACCCCCCCAACCATCGAATTATTCTCATTGCTGCTTCATAACTGTCATATTGCCACTGTTATGCATCACAATGTAAATATTTTTTTTGTAGATAAATAAATAAAAGTTGCCAAAGGGACTCAACCCACAGGTTAAGAATCCCTGCCTTAGAATGATGCCTCCCACATCCAGGGTGGGTCTTCCCTTCTCAGCTAAACTTCTCCAGAAACTACCACCCTCGAAGACACATGCAGATGTTTCTCTACTGGTCACTCTAAATATATTCAAGACGACATTGAGGATTAGCCATCACCTCTTACGTTATGAGGGTGTTTACGTAACCTAAAGTGAATCGGAACTCCTCTGTACATTTTCATTAACACACATCTTATGAGTTTGCCATGATTGAAATGACTTCAGTATCTGCTGGACTGACTTCCGGTTTCCTGTGCGTGTTTGTTTAACATGTCATTGGCTAAGGTCTTCTGTCGTTGGTGTCCCTTTCTTACTGTGACCCGTGTTGTTTTTGAATCTCTTCCAGTGCCTGTACCAACTAATGTTCTAATTAAGTCTTATAACTTGGACGCGACCCTGTGCTGGGAATACCCGGACATGCCACAGACTCCTGTCTTTACTGCACAGGTCAAGAACTATGGGTGAGTATTGTTCATTGATTATTTCTATTCTGTTTTGATCAGAATCTCTGCATATTCCGTAACTCTCTGTGTTCCTCCATCATCCCTCCTTTCCCCCCACCGAACTTTAATCAGCTGTCTGTGGATGTCACAAAATGCTCAGGATGCTGACTAGTTCTTCTCAGTAGTGAAGTACAGAAGTACTGCTGCCTTCCAAGATTTCTCTCTAGTCTCTTAGGAAACTAAGATTTATTAGCTGTTAGCAAAGAATACCCAAATGCGTTGAAGTAATGTCGGTGAGGGCAAACACCACCTTGACAGTAGTTTAGCGGTATCTCAGATTAAATACTTAGAGGTCAAATGGACTCAAATGGAAAAACAGACTTCAATGTGGATTTGTCTTCTCATGATTTAATTGAAGTTAGCAACTTTTTTTTTTTAAGATTTATTTATTATGCATACAATGTTCTGTCTGCATATACACCTGCAGGCTAGAAGAGGGTACCAGATCTCATTACAGATGGTTGTGAGCCACCATGTGGTTGCAGGGAATTGAACTCAGGACCTCTGGAAGAGCAGCCAGTGCCCTTAACTGCTGAGCCATCTCTCCAGCCCAAAGTTAGCAACTTTTGATAGGCATGCTACGAAGGCAATCTTTTTATCGACCATACAGATCATAGTGAATGCTTTTCCCAGGCATGGTAACATGAAGCCTGGTCATTTGAAAAAGGTGTTAGCCACTCAGATCTATCCATTGTACATTCTTTTAAGTAAATAACCTGTAGGGCAAAACACCATGAGGACATGAATATCCTATTCTACACAAGTCCACAGATATTTCAAGAGCTATTAGTTACTATAACTCTGTCCTAGTTAGGGTTTCTATTGCTGTGATGAAACACCATGACCAAAAGCAACTTGGGGAGGAAAGCGTATATTTGGCTTACACTTCCAGATCACTGTTCATCATCAAAGGAGGTCAGGACAGGAACTCAAACAGGACCAGGAATCTGGAGGCAGGAGCTGATGATGCAGAGACCATGGAGGAGTGCTGCTTACCAGCTTGTTCCTCATGGCTTGCTCAGTCTAGTACCACTAGCCCAGGAGTGTCCCCACAATAGGCTGGGTCCTGCCCCATCAATCACCAATTAAGAAAACCCCCCAGAGGCTTATGTTCAGACCCATCTTAGGGAGGCATTTTCTTAACTGAAGTTCCCTCTCTTAAATGGCTTTAGCTGGTGTGAAGTTGGCATAAAACTCTCCAACACAGTCACTTAGTAAATTGACAGAAACATTAAACTCTGAAAACATACCGTATTTGAAAACCGTGAGAGACAGAAACCCTCATGCATAATTAATGTGAATGGAAATAGATCTGGCCCTGGGGGAAGAACTTTTATCTGACAAAACTTAATATGCTTGCCTGGGCACGTTTTTTTTGTGGTGCTGGAGATCAAACCCAAGGCTTTACACTGGCTAGGTAAGCCGTCTACCACTGCGCTACACCACCAGCTCCCATGTTGCATGTGTGTGTGTGTGTGTGTGTGTGTGTGTGTGTGTGTGTGTATGCAGTAGTGTGTGCATGTATACACACATACATGTGAGGGCAGGACAACCTCAAATGTCAGTCCTTGTTCGTTTATTTGCTTGTTTGTTTCTTTAACGTGGGTTCTGGGGATTGAACTCAGGCCCTCCTGTTTTACGCAGCAAATACTTGATTGGCTGAGCTGTCTCTCCAGCCAGGGTCCGCTTTTAGATCTGTTGATTCCACATGACTGCTACAGAAATGGATTACTGAATTAGCGCTGTAAAATATGAAGGAAATTTCATATTTTGTGGACCTAAATGTAGTGGCTTCCAGACTATGTTGTTCAATGAAGAGAAAAGGTAAGTTCTGTAAGGCAGATGCACTGTGCTCCACTGGAGAAGGTGAATGAGATGTGAACTGTCTGTGTGGGTGTTGTCTGGGAAAAGAAGGGCCACGAGTGAAAACCCTCAAGCCAGTGAGATTGTCCTCCTGCAAGAATGGGTAGCAATGCTGTGGAAACCAATAGGGAGAGCCTCATGTTTTATTTAGAGTTGCGGCTTCCAGGGTTAAGCCAAGAAACAAAATGAAGATTTTTACAGGGAGTTGAGGGAGTTTAACTTGTTTGATTGGTTTAGCAGGTTTTTGTTTCGTCTCTGTGGGGCTGAGGTCCAACTTGTTCACATAAACAAGCACTGTACCTCCAAGCAACAGCCCCAGCCTGGGAAGACAGAAGAGCAGTTAGAAAGTCTCCCTCGTGATCGAAACAGAGGATGGGGACATGTCAATAGCCGTCTCGAAGCAGGCTCTTACTGGCCGGAGGATGGACAGCTTAAGCAGCAGTATCAATAAGAACATGATAAATAAGAAAGAAACCCCGTTATCCATATTATCATTAAATAATGATGAAGTTGGGAAAATGCAAAGCTCTTTTGTGAACCAGGAACTTCTAAAATGTTGTGTTTTGTCAAGTGAAGCTGATACCTTAGGTGTTATCTCCCTGTAATGCCTGTACATTTTACTAGAAAGATAAATCTAAAACAAAACAAAAACCTGACCACATGAAGAGCTTTTGTAATGTGTCTGATTTTGTAATTGACTCACATCTGTATTAACGGGCTCCATAATGGTTTTAAAACTTAAATATGAAATGTATTGTGTGAGTTCTGTCTCTTACAAAGGAATTTAGAGCGAGGGTTAAGGATGCCTTATCTCAAATGCTTGCGACCAGAAGTATTTCATATTTCTGGCTTTTTTCAGATCTTGAAAGGTCTATATATACCTAAGTAGATATCTCAGGGGTGGGACCTAAGTGTAAACATGAGACTTAGGTCATATATACTTTATCCACATAGAGCCGGAAAGTAGCTGTTGTAATTGGTTATGGTGTTTTATCCATTTTTTTAAATTGGATAATTTTTGTAAGGATTGGACCCAGGGCTTTGCACATGCTCCACAAACTTCCTGTCACTCATCTAGTCCCCTTGTCTCTATGATATTTTGAACAATGAATTTCATACAGGAAACAAACAACTTTGCATGGTGTAGCGTTTTTCCTCTGTGACATCAAATGGGTGCTCAACGCCTTGAATTTTCGAGCCATTGGAATTTCCGAGTTTTTGGGTTAAGGATGCTGGGTTTGTACGTTCCATTCGAGACTAAGGGTTTCTTCTTTCATCTGCCTTCTCTGTCTTATTTTATTTCAGCCCTTCCAAGCAGCTGGCTGGATGCAAAGCAAAACACAGATGAATGGCTAAAGTTTGTGTGGTAATAAGGTTTCCTATGTGTACTCTTCCTGTCCATTTTAGGAACGAATGGGTTGATGCCTGCATCAACATTTCTGATCATCATTGTAATATCTATGAACAAATTCAAGATCCCGATATGTCTGTCTGGGCCAGAGTTAAAGCTACTCTTGGACAGAAAGAATCTGCCTACGCATTGTCAAAAGAGTTTATTATGTGCCGACAGGGTAAGTAAGTAAGATTGTATGCATGGGTAACTTCTTAAAATTTTTATTTACTTATTTATTTTTATGTGTATGGGCGCTTTGCCTGCATGTATGTGCACCACATTCATGCGGTGCCCTCAGAGGCCTGAAGAGGGCGTTGGATCCCCCTGGGGCTGCTATTACAGGTGTTTGCCAACTACCATGTAGGTGCCGGGAACCAAACCTGGGTCCCCTGGGAGAGCAGCCAGTGCTCTTAACCACTGAGCCATCTCTCTGTCCCTACATGGATACATTTTAATTCTGAAGTACTTATACTTCTGTGTATGTTTGCTTTCATTGATGGTTGCTACAAGTGTCTAGTAAGCGTATGATAGAATTTAAGGAGCCAATGTCTTTTCCTTCTAGGCCCCACAAATAGCACTAAACTGGCCTTCGCTTTCCCGCTTGAAAACCGTTTAACATCCAGTCCATTCAAAGCCTGACCAGTGCTGTTCAGCATGGCTAGACATCAGCCTTTCCTTCCTGTCTGATGGAAATTTATTTCAAAGTTAGATCACAGAGGACGTGGCCGCTGACTTCATTCCTCCTACCTCCCTTAAGTCCTTGAAGACCTTGGGAGCATAAATACCAATGTAACATACATTAACATAATACTTTAGAGTTTCCAGCCAGTGATGGTGGCCCACACCTGTCATCCAGCAGTCAGGAGGCTCAGGGAACAGTTTGAAGTTTCAGGCTAGTGAAGAGTTTGAAGTCCGTCTGTCCCAAAGAAACGCAAGTGTAGACTTCTTTCTTGTCTCTGAATCCCAGGTTTCAGCTCTTTGCCATTCCAGCATCCTACCTATAGTTTACTGGTCTCAGCTCTCACTCCAGCTCCAGAATGTTCAGTATCAGTTATAGTCTTGGCGGGACATCCCACCTTAGCCTATGCCTAGTCTGATAGACCTGATGGCATCCCTTCCAACTTCCCTTCCTCCCTCCCTCCCCTCTGTGCCTGGTTGCTTCCACGCTGGCATGCCTGTGGTGTCCACGTGCCTTGATTCTGCCCCCAACTCTTTGATATATATACTCAAGGTTTTCCACCGAACCTTCCTTTGCTTACTTTAGGAATTTTTATTCTCTGGGTTCATCTGGTACATGCCATCTTTATGTCAGATTTGTCTGCCACAGTTTTATCAAGGACCTACTGTGTCCCAGAAAGTATGCCTGAGGTACACTGAAGAGTCAACACCAGACCTGGGTGGAAGACAGTATGTGCATGGTACATATGAGAAGCATATACAAACGTTCACCACACAAGCCCCATACATCAGAGACACAGAGGTTGTGCATAGACTATCTGAGTCTCCAGTTCCGATTTTCACAGTAAAAACTGAATCATGAGCAAACTTTTTAGAAGTTTGCCAGACACCCATGGGTGTTAAAGACACTGGGTTTCAGTGAGGTAGATAACTAAAGAACTTTCCAGGAGCTGGACAGATGGCTCTGTGGTTAAGAACACTGGCTGTCCTTCCAGAGGACCTGGTTGTAATTCCAGCACCTACATGGCGGCTCACAGCCACCGGTAACTCCAGTTCCAGGGAGTCCCAGACCTCTTCTGACCTCCACAGGCACCATGCATGCTCATGATATGTAGACATACATGTAGGCAAAATACTCATACACACAATAAATAAAAAAATAAATAAATAAGGGCCTTTTCAGGAACAGTTTTTAGAAAACAGGTTATTAAGCTACAAAAAATAAGGATAAAAGAGAAGGTATTTCCTTGAGTTTCTGTTTTGTATGCTTACGTGGGGGTGGAGAGCTCAGGAATGAACCTGGGGCCTTACGTTGCTAGGCAAGTGCTCTACCCGGGAGCTACATCTCCAGCTTTCTGGTTTTACTTCTTACTTTGACACTGATTTGCCTAGGCTGGTTTCAGACTCATTCTTCAGCCCAAGCAGCTATTGAGCATAATGATCCTCCCGCGCTATCCTTCTCAACAGCAGGCGGCCTTACAGGCGCATACCACCAGCCCAGCCTATTCATCTTCTAAAAACCAACATTTCTGGCTAATCGTACCTTCCTAAAGACAAAGTCAGACGTGAAATCAAATCACTGAAGCAGAGTTGAGGCAAGAGAGCTTCTCATCTGAGATTTATTCAACACTGGATTCTTAGAATGTCTTCTAGATCTTCGCAGAGTTGTTGAAATGCATCCATTGATTGGTGGGGGGGGGGGGGATTTAGTAGCTGTGCTGGGAGGAATTATACTTTCCTTTTCTTCCCAGGGAAAGTTGGACCGCCTGGCCTGGCCGTCATCAGGAGGCAGGAGCAGCTCACTGTCGATGTGTTTCACCCGGCCGTTATTGTAAACGGAGAAAGGCGTGGGATCATGTTTGAGGATGAAAGCGCCTGCACACCTTCTACTACACCATATACGTGCAAAGAAACAGGAGTGGGGAGGTGTGTGCTCCTCTTTTCTCTTTTTTAAATATAGGAATCATGGTATTGCTTGCACAAGCTGCGGTCATACACTGTAAGGTAGACTGCTGTTCATGCATATGCAGAGCAGATTCGTGGGTCATGGATTTCTGGTAAGGAAAAAACAAACTACGTAAATACTATTGCAGGGGGCCCAGTATGGAGTTAGTTGCCAACGCCGGCCAGCTGATGCCTTCAAGTTTTCTCTTTGCGTGTTTAATCGCAGGGCCCTCTCTAGAATGTTGCTTTCTCTATGTACCTGTTTCCGCTGGTGAGTTGGGGATCATCTTAGGATTTTTTTTCTTTTCCCTTACTAATAATGTACAGTATATAAAATAATATGCAGCCATGATTTATTTCTGAAAGGTAAACTAGCCAGTTTATAATTGATATAATTGCATTCCTCTGGCAGTGGTCTGGAGTCCATACTTTGACTCAAACTGTGCCCCCTCCGTTCTGCTCGGTGTCACCGTTTATTTGTGTAGTGGTTATCAAAACCATACGATGTGCCTTCTAAGTACACAGAACTACAGAAGCGAACGGTACAAACAAAACTCGGGATATCCCGGTGCAGCAGAGAAGGGTGGGGGCAGCCTGCAGGGGTGGAGCCGTGGCTTTGGGTGGAGGGGTCAGAGGACCCTCCCAGGAAAGGTGACAGCTGGAGCCAACGCTGGGGTCAGAAGCTGGTCCCTGCAGCTGTACGTGGGGACATCATTTGAAGCATAGGACCTGGGAAAGGCAGAGATCTCTACAGAGGCACAGTTGGCCTGTGCGGACAGCACCAGGGCCAATGAGCTTAGGGGGAGGGGTCCAGGGGGCAGGTGTAAACAGAGCAGGCATGGGGGGCGTGGCTTTTGTTTTCTTCTCTTGAGCAAGATGCTGCTTGCCCCTGGCTCACTGGAAGTTCCATGCACTTTCCCAGAATGCCCTTCACCATTTCCTTCTGGCACATTCCTGCTTACTCTTTGGGTTCAGGGGTTGTCGGCTCCTCTTTGTATTCTTTCCGTACGCAGTAGATAATTCCATTTCGGGTGGCTCAGTTGGTTTTTCCTTGTTCCTTGTAGGAGTCATCTTACAGTGCTCCTGACTTTCTGTTACAGTTCTTACCTCTTCTCTGCACTGAATTGTTAGGCACATTAAACCGACACTGTAGTACACATGTATTAGTCACCTGAACGAACACCCAGGACAACCAGCTTACCAAGTGTCGGTTTTAGAGACACAAAGGATGATGCTTGCATCTGCTCAGCTCCGAGCACGTCACAGCAGCACGTGTACAGGTGATGACCACTCTTTCCCTTTCTCCCCGAGCTGGGAACCAAACCCATGACGCCATACACACGAGGCAGGCACCATGCTATACACCACTATCACGAGACATTTCATCTCAAAGCAGAGCAGAAGTTAAGGGAGGTGGTAGCAGGGGTGGGGGGAATCTCAATACATTTCAAGGGCATGTCGCTATGTGTTCATTATTTTCCCATCACTGAGACCACATATCTGACAGGAACAACTTAAAGCAGGAAAGGTTTATTTTGGCTCAGTTTCTGAAGGTTCAGTCCATGGTCACCTGGCTTCAGATGCTTGGACAGACATGTTGGAGCATGAGGCAGGAGTAGCCAGGACGAGGCGCCCTCAAGGGCTAAACCCCAAATGACCTACTCCTGCCCTTTAATATACAGGCCACACTGGATACCTACCCACGCCATGGGAGTTGTGTGTCCAGGCCGAGCACGGGTGAACATGGGCTCTAGCTAGTAGATGAATGAACTACAAACGTACTTAGGACCTTTTTATGTACTTACTGCACAGAGACCCTGAGGCCTTCATGTAGCTACTTTCTTATGCTTCCTGTGAAACGCTTTCCTCTCTCTCCAGCTGCTTCTGGTATTCTAGGAACTGCATACGTAAGTATTGGCTAGTTCCACAGCCCCTGAACATTTCTATTCTTCAAGTCTTAAACAATACCTGTTCCCATGGAGAGCATTTTAACAACTGTCCTTCCTCATGCTGGGTTGAAGTCACAGATCAACTTATAATTTGATATCAAAGCTGGTTTTAATTTCATATTCACTCTATACATGTTTTCCTTCAACGTTTAATCAATACAATGATTTCCTCCCCCCTCAGATTAAAGAAGGCATACACTTTCTTATTGTTGTTTTTCCATGTAGATCCTCTATACAAGTCACAACATTGATATAGAAGATTGCAGTGAAACTCTGTGCCAGTTCAACATCTCAATGTCCAAACTGGATTCCAGATACTGCGTTTCAGTAAATGGACACTCAGAATTCTGGGACATTACAACAGAAAAATCAGAAGAAGTCTGTACTCCCTTTTCCAAAACTCAAGAAAAGGTAAGCTCTTGCCCCTCCCTCTAGATGAAGACAGAGAATGTTAACTGAAATAGGGCAATGTGAAAATAAATGGATTGATTTATAACTTAAGCACATGTCTTTTCTTTTAAAAAATATTCAATAATCCTTTCCCAGAAAAACTCCTAATTAAAAATAAGACAGTTTCTCGGCATTGAAATGTACTACAGCAACCAAACTAAAAAGCCACGAGATGGCTGACCAGGAAAGAAAAGATATGTAACAAATATATGAAATTATGTACACAAATATCTGTGTTTCAAGTAGTAATTTGACAATGTGTTAACTTGAGAAAAGCCAGAAGAGGACCATAAAGATGTCACAGTGAAGCCGGGTGGTGGTGACGCACGCCTTTAATCCAGCACTCGGGAGGCAGAGCCAGGCGGATCTCTGTGAGTTCGAGGCCAGCCTGGGCTACCAAGTGAGTTCCAGGAAAGGCACAAAACTACACAGAGAAACCTGTCTCGAAAATCAAAAAAAAAAAAAAAAAAAAGATGTCACAGTGGGTGAAGGTACCTGCTCCAGACTTACGGCCTCAGTTGGGTCCAGGACACACACACACACAGTGGAGAAGAAAGCCAACTCCTCCAGTTGTCCATAATCTCCACTCATGTGTGTTGGCATGTGCATGCAGACACCCACACACAAATAAGTTATGGAGCTTGTTTCTAAAGGTAGAAGAAACGGTTACATCAGTCACAGCTTGGGGTTTTCTTTGCATCCTGGTTTTGTCCTGGGTTTCTCCACACAGCTGTGATGCAGTGTGTCGTGTATATAATTATGTGTACTGCGCATGCTCTTTAGGATTTGAAGGGAATCTCTTCCATAGAGGAGGACATTTTATCAGATGCCCTTCCCTGTGCTGTGTTGAAGTCACAGACTGACTGACTTGCTATCAAGCTGGTTTTAATTTCATATTCACTCTATACATGTTTTCCTTCAGTGTTGACCAGGATAAATGCAATGATTTCCCCTCCCCCCAGAATGAAGAGGCTATGCACTTTAGTGCACTTTTTAAATAGAAGAATATTTTTAAAAAAATTTTTTAATGTCTTATCATTTTCTTTTGCACACTTTGTTAATATTTTTAAAATCTATAGACTATTTCATCTTGTGAATGATATTCTTTTTATTTTCCCATTTTCAAGTTTTTTTTAGAATATCTTTTCTATGCTAAAAAAGGTACTAATTTTTTCTTAATTCAATTGACTTTTTTAAAAAAAGTATGCTTTTCCCTTTAAAAAAAAAAAAAAGTATGCTTTTCAGGGGAACAATGAAAGGCAGTTGAAAAGGAAAGGAGTGTTATGCAAGCCTCCAAGAGAGAAAATCAATCAGTAATCTGCCCAGCTGTGACATTTATGAAACACAGCAGTGATCGTCATGGCACGATGTCCCCAAAACTGAAATAGTGGTATTGACATCTTGGGATAACCACAGCCGCTGACTCGGAACGTAAGACATGCTAGGTAGAAGGGAACTCATGCCGGCACTGTAAGTGTAGCAACTGCCGTGACCGATGAGGCCGTGGAACCTAGATAAGAGCCTGCTGCTGCCCCGCGCCCAAACCCGTGTACTTCCTAACTGTTCCGAATACCATGCTTATGCACCCACAGATAATAAGTGCAGCTCTCGCCCCTTATCAAAGAAGCTTCTCTTTTCAGCCGACAGAGACTGTTACGGAACGAAAAGCCACCACTGGCCATGATGCAGAGAGCAGCTGAGTGGGGTGCCAAGCACCCACTGATATAACTACAACCCTACACCTGAGGCTCAGGGAGGGCTGCAGAGAGGGGCGGGACAGTTTTAAGTCTCACCAGTGTGGCGGCCTAAACAATGGCAACACCACGTGACATGCCAAGATGGATGAGTGGAACCTTCCAAGTCCCCACCCCTGGAAGAAGAACTATAGGCAATGGTTGACTCCTGAGAGAGGGGCAGTCAGCCTTCCCCGGCCGGGCGTGAGCTCCCAACTATTTCTCCAATGTCAAGTGGTCGGCCCTAAAAATATACACCTTCCAGCAGCTCTACCCAGACTCAGCAGGCTGTATTTATATATGTCTATGTATGTATAACATGCGTATGTGTTTCAGACAATAGAGATCCTTGAGAATCTCAAAGGGTAGCTTGGAGGTAGAGAAAGACCAGCCGCACTGGCCTGTCTGGTGGGAGTGGGGAGCAGGATCTGCTTGGTGGGGATCCGAGATGATCAGAGTACACTATATACATATGTGCAATGTGATAATGAAGCCCGTTATCGCATAAAATTAATACATGTGGATGAAAACTCCTAAAAAGAAGCTGTATCTATCTGCAGGGACTGATGGGGATTTCAGTGCTATAGAGAAGCTGGAATGTTATAGATTACTTTGTCTTGGGCTATTTTAGCCTTCTGAACAGCCATGCCTTGCCCCACTCTGTATCTGAACTCACACCTCGTGATAGTTAGTAAAAACCTCTCAGAGGCTATTCACTTAGAACACTGTCTTCCACCGGTCCTAGAGCTAGGAATGTCACAAGCATCGTGGACCTGGAAGATAGCTCCCACATCTCAGTGTGTCTGCCTCTTGGCTGCACTCACCAGGACAGTTTAAACTTGCCTTGATGGGTGGCTTTCGTTCTGTAAAGCTATGAAAACCCTCTGAAACTGCTTTCACGTTGGAACATGGACTTTGGGGTAAACGAAATCTGTGTTCCTGCTCTGTGCTCACTTATAGTAGCTCTAGAGTAAACTATGTCTTGTTCTCTTTAAGGTGAGAGCTCTGGTTTTTATGTCGACAATGTGAAAAATACCACATATAGTATTTCTCAATACTAATTTTAAGTATTTCTGACCAAAGATGAGGTACTCTAGTTGGCTTTCCTATGACTATTCTTCACTAAAATATTGATTTTTTTTTTTGTGACTAGTCACTAAAATGTTGATTTTCCTGTGACTAGTCACTAAAACGTTGGTTGGAGACTCTCTCAGTAGTTCAGGTTTCTATTGCTGTGAGAAAACACCATGACCGAAGCACCTTGAGGAGAAAATCAGAAGGAAAGGCTTGTTTCACTGACGTTTCCACATCACTGTCCATCATTGAAGGCAGTCAGGCCAGCAACCTGGAGGCAGGAGCTGATGCAGAGGCCATGGATGGATGCTGCTTACTGGCTACTCCTCATGGCTTGCTCAGCCTGCTCTCTTACAAAACCCAGGACCACACCAGTTTGCCAATATACATTAGCTGGAAAAAAAAAAAAAAAGAAAGAAAAACACTAATTAAAACCCAAACAAAACTCTTTACAGTTTACTGGAATACCAATGCAAGTGTAAACTAAACATACCCGAACACTGGCCTTTATCATAGCCCTGTAAAACTAGGTATGACTTCTGCTAACTTATTAAATGTTTTATGATAAGATTTAACCCTTCCGCTGAGATTCTGTCAGTCATTCCTTAATGTAAAACATTACCAATATGCATCCCATTTACATGCTAGTGTTGTTCAAATCTTAGGTGGTCTTTTAATAAAAAAAAAAAAAAAAAACCCAGAGCCAGATATTGGGGTGAAAACTGAAAGATCAGAGAAGCAGGTCAAGCCACAGCCAACCTCACCTCGCCAACTCCTCAGCTGATCCTGTTTCCACAAATCCTCAGACTGAAATCCTGAGTCCTCACTCTGAGAAAGGGTCTCAGCTGAACTGCTCTAGTTCCTGTTTCCTCGGGCCTTGTATACCTTTCTCCACCCTGCCGTCACTTCCTGGGATTAAAGGCTTGCCTGCTTCCCAAGCAAAGACATGAGATCTCAAGCGCTGAGATTAAAGGTGTGTGCCACCACTGCCTGACCTCTATGTCTGATCTAGTGGCTGGCTCTGTAATCTGATCCCCAGATAAGTTTATTAGGGTACACAATGTATCACCACATGCTAGTCATAAGAAAACAGTAGATAGATACATTGATAAAGGTAAGAATGTTCCCGTGTTCACATATCCCCCAAAGAATGCTGTCTTTATGTTCAACTTAGTTTGGGACCATTAAATTATATGAGCGTAATTACCTTATCAACAAAATTTATCAGTTGATCGGTATCATAAACTGACTCTATGGCAACACAGGCAAGCACTGAACTGATACAGAGACCAAGGATCCATTGTATGTGTTGTAACCGTGCATTAGTGTGTATGTTAGCGGCTCAGTGTGGTATTTCTGCATATGCACATTGCAGTGCTGATCAGCTCCAGCTCCCCTGTTGCCCCGCCCTTCTCCAGACTCCTTTCCCACCCCCGTCCATCACTAGTCTACACTTAGATGACTTTGGCTTTTTGAGAGAAGGTCTCTCTGTGTATAATCCTAGCTGGCCCACACTTTCCGTGTAAACCAGGCTGGCCTTGAACTTCTGGCATTCTTGCCGACCTAGTATTGGGATTACAGCCATGCACTACCTACCGTACCCCAAGCAGGCTGACTTTTTCAAGCTTCAAAATATGAGAGGACACGCTGTACTTGTTGGGCCAATTTTGCTTAGCATGTTATTCCACAGTTCCATCCATTTTCCTGTAAATGACAAGATTTTAACTCATACATATGGCTACATAGTATTGGTATGTATGTATATATAGTGTATGTGTGTGTGTGTGTGTGTGTGTGTGTGTGTGTGTTATACATTAGAAGATATTTTCCTCATCCGTTCGTCTCCCCCTCAGGTATTATGAATGGTTCTGCAATATATATGGACATGCGGTGATCTCTTTGCCATCCAGTTTCATTTAGAGAGATGATTTGCTATTGCAGTTTTGATTTGCATTTTCCTGGTGGCTAAGGACGATTATCATCTTTCCATGTATTTGTTGGCCATTTTACGTCCCAGGAGTGTGTATTCATTTCCCCATTCTTTAATTGGGTTACTTGTTTTGTTACGTTTTTTTAAATTCCTTATGTTAACTTTTTATCAAATGAGTGAATGGCAGCTGTTTTCTCCTGATCTCTTCACTCTGCAGACTGTTTCCTTTGATAGGCCTGATTTTACAGAATTCATTTGCAAGGTCTTTTGTGTCCTGTCCAGAGCATCACCTACTCCTTTGTCTTCAAATATTCCTCCTGTTTTCTACTCTTAGGTCCATCTTGAGTTAATTTTTGTGGGAAATGTGGCAAGGATTATCTTCTCCACGTGGCCGTCGGGTTTCGCAGCATTTATTGAAAGGTCTCCTCTTTAGCGGTCTGTAGCTAGCGGGGCTCGTTTCTCGACCCCCCGCTCTGCTGGTCTGCTCCTAGCATGCTGCACTTTGTTACCATCCCTTTAGTTTGAAATCAGGCATTTTGATTCCTGCAATCTTGATCTTTTTGCTCAAAATTGTTCCGGCTATTTTGGGTCTTTTGTGGTGAATTTCATATGAATTTTGGGATTGTTTCTTTTAGTTCTGTGATGAGTATAATTAGTATTTTGGTGGAAATTACATTCAAACTATAGACTTCAGTGCTGGTACAGATGTTTTCATCAATACTCTAATGCATGGATTTGGAAAGTCTTTCCATGTTTTGTTCTTTCGATCTGTTTTTCCAATGTTTTTTTTTTTAATTTTCACTGGCAGAGTCTTGTACGTCCTTGGTTACATTTATCCCTAGGCAAGGTTTTGCTTTGTTTTTTTTTTTAAGCTATTGTGAAGGGGATTGTTTCCATTATTTCTTTTCACCAAATTTAATATCGATGCTGTTATTTTTATATTTTGATTTTGTATCCTGTACCTTTATTTTCATTAATCTTTTTTAATTTTTTTTTATATTTATGGGTGTTTTGTCTTTATATTTGTCTAATGGACCACATGTATGCAGTTCCTGAGAAGGCCAGAAGAGGGCATCAGATCCCCTGGGGCTTGAGTCACCTGTGGTTGTAGGCTTCTTTGTGGGTGCTGGGAATTTAACCTCCAGGTTCTCTATAACAGTAGCCAGTGCTCTTAACCACCAAGCTATTCCTTCAGTCCAATGGATGTCTTTTTGGATGGTGGAAAGCTAGGCTGAAATGTTAGACCAGACATGTAAAATTTAGTACTAATAACTTTCAGGCCATTCCATAAAAGCTTCAAATATGGATTAAAACAATGTACTGCATTTTGTGCTAATTTGCATTAAGCTATTTGGAAAACAAAATCCTACCTTATATACAAAATTGGTGCACTTATCCCAAGTCCAATTTTGTAAAAAGCCTAAATAGGAAAACAAAGGAACTGATGTGATGATGGCGTGGTGGCAGTACCTTAGCTAGTGTCTTGTCCCCTTGTCACAGGAATAGGTCTTGTGTGCTGTCTCCTCAGCCCAGTGGGATTTCAGTGGGACTTCTAATACAACACTGATAATCACTATTTATTTATTTATTTATTTATTGCTATCATACTGATTTACTTTGTTTAACCACAGCCCATAATGGACATGGCGTAAGCATTTGTTAAGCAGTAACGTGTGGTTACTGTTCCAAAGAGGGGGGCTTTTGAATAGAAACGAGAGTCATGAAATGCTGTTAAGGAGACACGCACCTGTCACAACATTTAGACTACTGTTTATTTTTAGAAGAGAGGACTCTGGGAAATGCCGCTGCTGCTGCTTTGTGACTAAGAGAGCAGGGTAAGGACAAAATACACAAAGGGGGTGTGTGTGCCCACAGTCTTCACTGCTGTGCGATGCTCGTCTGTGGGCCTGAGCTTGTGTGTGCAGGTGGCTCCTCTGTGTTTCTATAGGCACACGAGGCTTCAGATGGATAAGTGGTAAGGAGTTCCGAGGAGCAGGGCTGGATTGTTTTAAGATTTATCAGCAATGTTGCCAGAATTTATATCTTCTCAGGAAAGGCATTTTTAAAATGCTTTTTTTTAACTGAGGGGACTGTGTCCCTTGGTAGCGCCCAGCTGTGAGGCCGTGAAGATGTTTCAGAAGCTGTTTCAGCTACCTGTGTCATGGCAGTGTAGTCCCAGGATGCTTCAGCCCTGGGAAGAGCCTGACTTCTAGCTGGGGGACCCTGACTTTTCAGTTACATTGCCCAGTTCTGCTCCAGTGTTCCTTCAGACACTGATGACATCGACATGTACATCTGCTGAAGATTGGTGCTAAGACTTTTTGATGCAGAGTGTCTTGTCGTCTCTTTGTGATTGTGCCTTTTCTTTTTTCTTTTTTAGATTCGATTTGGATTCTGGTTGTTGTACCTATTATCGTCTTTCTAGTAGCTGTCCTGGTATTTGCATATTGGCATATTAAGAAGAATCCATTTAAAAGAAAAAGCATAATGCTACCCAAGTCCTTGGTAATATATTTAATTATTTATTTAATTGTGCACCCTAACATTAATCTGAACCTTCTTTGACAGTCCCTTCAATACTAAGTATCCTTCAGGAAAATGATGTGCTCTGATGACTGGCATTCTATTTAATCTTGTTAGAGTAGTTTCACTGGACACTAATCTTTCAGTCTGCTGTATACCCAAAGCCACATGTATTTCACTGTGCACCAGGTACCTTTTTTATAATGTTCAGGATGAAAACTGATAAGTTTGGTAAAGAGCTAAAGGTCCAGAAGGAACAGTTCACTCTAGTACGATCAGTGTAAATGTACAATACAGGAGAGGCTTGCTCATGAGCCAGCAAAGACCTTGCTTGCCCCACTTTCGAGGATGGGGGTTAGTTAGGCCTCTCCAAGAGGCAGTGATATGGGAGAGCCCCCCAAAGTTGGCTTTTGAAGAGCTGCAGACATGCAGATACTTCTCACAGTTGGCATTTAGAAGGGAAGATGGCCCACAGTGAAACTATCACATTTGACATTCAAGTGTAGTCATACTCGGTCTCTTGAGATGATTTCAAGACTGCTTGAAGGTAATGAAATGATGGCATGTTGACTCAGACATGACAGGAATAATATCTACAATGTTCGAAGGGCGCAGTGGGATTTTCTGTAATTAACAGTCTCCAAGGTGGCGATGGACTGTATCTGCAGTAAGTAGACAGTACATATGTGCTCTATCCGTCCTCCTCACTATAGGGAAGCAAGAGACCACCTGGTATTGAGCCATCCCTTCCTCATTAGAGCAGGAAAATGGTTCTGACCCTCCAGCAGTGGTGGTCAAGATGTAACTGTATGCCCCTTGCCAGGAAGCTGCTGGCCCAGCAGCCATTTACATAATCCTTCCAGTCATTCATCCTGAGGAAGTAATTTCATAAATAAGAATGTGTGAAAGACGCAGCATGTTCTGTGTCTGTTAAAGTAAACACCACTCTAAAGAAATGCCAAGTCACTGACATGAAATGTACATGGGGAAGACACTTGCTGGAGCTTCCCCTCAGACACATAGACGATGGCTTGAAAAAGGCAATATGCATTTATGAGATAGTTAATGACTTCATATTTTCAGTCTTAAATAAGTTCCATTACAAAGAAAAGGGCTGGAGAGATGGCTCAGCAGTTAAGAGCATTGGCAGCTCTTCTGGAGGTCCTGAGTTCAATTCCCAGCACCCACAGGGTGGCTCACAGCCATCTACAATGGGATCTGATGCCCTCTTCTGGCATGCAAGTGTACATGGAGATAGAGCACCATATACATAAAATAAATAAATCTTAAATTATTAAAAAGGAAAAAAAAAAAAAAGAAAAGGCAAGCTGGGTGTGGTGGCTCACATTTAATCCCAGCACTTGGCAGGTAGATATCTGTGAGTTTGAGGCCAGCCTGTGAGATATCTGTGAGTTTGAGGCCAGCCTGAGTTCCAGGCCAACAGGAGCTGCATAGTAAGACCTTGTCTCTAAATAAATAAATAGAAGAGTCAAGCCACGTGGTGGCACACATTTTATGCCCTAGCATTTGGGAAAGCAGAACAAAGGAGTTCAGGGTTATCCTCTGCTACATAGTGACTTCGGGACCAGCCCAGGCTACATGAGACCTTGTCTCAAACAAACAAAAAGATCAAGAAAAAAAAAAATGCAGTGAGCATATTTTAACTAGTTTTCCGAAATACATCATTTGCTTTTTAGGCTTTTTCTTTTTTTTTTCTTTTGGTTTTTCGAGACAGGGTTTCTCTGTGTAGCTTTGCGCCTTTCCTGGGACTCACTTGGTAGCCCAGGCTGGCCTCGAACTCACAGAGATCCACCTGTCTCTGCCTCCCGAGTGCTGGGATTAAAGGCATGCGCCACCACCGCCCGGCTGGCCTTTTCTTTTTTAACAGGCATTTAAGCTCAATAATTTTCCATCTTGCTTTCCTTTCTACGTAGCTCTCTGTGGTAAAAAATGCCACTGCCGAGACGAAACCTGAATCCAAGTATGTATCACTTGTCACGTCGTGCCACCCAGCTGTTCTAGAGAACGAGACGGTGATCTGTGAAGAGCACCTGTCCACAGTGACGGCTCCAGACAACCCAGGAGCAACAGAATGTGAAGAACTTTCCGATGAAACCAAGGCTATGGACCCTGAAGGAAGCACTTCTGTGTTGGCCCCTGACAGCCCTCCAACCTCCATACAAAGGGGCAGTTCTTCCCTTTTGAGTAGTGACCAGTCGGAACCCTGTAGCATCACCACCTACCACTCCAGAAACGGCTCCGACAGCGGCCTCGTGGCATCAGGCAGCTCCATGTCCGACTCGGAATTCCTCCCACACACTAACCCGGAAACAAAGACCGAAGAGCTCGAGCCCACCCCACGTGCGGAAGGCCCCCGCCTCCTTTGGCTATGATAAACCACACGTGCTGGTGGACGTGCTCGTGGATGAGGGCGAGGGGAAGGAGTCTTTGATTGGGTATAGACTCACAACCGATGCCAGAGAGCCGTCCTGAGACCACCTGAGTTCGGGCAATGGCGAAGGATCTGATTGCCCTGGGTGGTTTTACTGCTTTGAGTTCATGGAAAGAAGTTGTACCTCAGCTGGTATTAACCACATGGAATGTCTTGATGTAGATCCATGTGTAAGGAACCTGTGGGCCCTGCTGGGTTGACTCCGCAAACTCCAAGACTCTTTCAAAGGAACGTATTGTTGCTTATGAGCTCCTTTCTGGGTGCATTACCAGCGGTGAATTTTCCTGTATTAACCCTGCTTCCTGCAGCCGCTGCTACTCCGTCCTTATCACCTCAAGGGACATGTTGGACGGTTTTTTTTCACATGTCTTCATATTGTAAGTTCATGTATATAGCATGTTTACAAGTCTCACTTTGAAGGAAAAGCTGAAAGCTACTCAAAGTTGGACTTAAAGTTTAATTCCAGCTGATAGAATGTATCAGTGGGAGTTTGTACATATTTTTATGGAGCATTACTTGTTATTTTTAAGTAAAATGTTTTGAAACCAAAACTTACTTGGGTATTCATTTATTGAATCACTTGGGCCAATCTTTCAGTTACGTGGGCATATTTTTTATATTACTTATTGCTGTGCATTGATGCTGTAGAATTATTTTCTATTTTATATGTATCTAACCTTTAAAGTAATTCTAAAAATAATGTCTTCTTTTAAAATGGGTCAGGGGTGGAGGGGTTCTCAATGGGTAGGAGCTGAACTTGCTGCAGAGGACTGGGGTTCGATTCCCAGCACCCATATGGTGGCTCACAAACATCCATAACTCCAGTTCCAGGGGATCCAGTACCTGCTTCTGACCCCCATTGGCACCAGGCACACACATGGCTTACAGACATCCATACAGGCCAGACATTCATCCATGTAAAATCTAAAAACCCTCATAGAATGTGGCATTTCTACAGTAAGTAGCCAAGGAGAAAAAGCCTGTTCCGAGTAGTCCAGAAAGAAAAGCGGGTCACACCGGACAGTGGGGATCAAGAAAGCTTTCCCTGTGCAGTGAAGGAGAAAAAACCTTGAGTGCTGAACGGAAAGAGAATAGTTGACAAGTGGGTGCCAACAGTTTCTGTTTTACAGGAACGATAGAAATCACTAAGACGGTAGAAATATGACCCCTGGCTGGAAAGATTGCTGCATGGTGTGGTGCAAGACGTGCATGAGGCCCCGAGTTCAGATCCTCAACACATAAAAAAAGCCAGGTGTGGCTTCCCCTTCTTGCAACCCCCAAACAGGAGGCGTGAGGATTCCTAGCTCTCACTGATCAACCAGCCAGTCTAGCTGAAAACAGAAAGCATCAGGTCCAGGGAAGGCTGTATCTGAAAAGATGGGCTGGAGAACAATGAGGAAGATACTGGAAGTCCAGCCCTGGATTCCACCAATGTTCTTAGCACTCTCGGTACCAACTTTCCGTGTTAATTACTTTATGTGTTCATGGGACCAAATACCTAACAAGAAGCGATCTGGGGAGAAAGTGTTTGTTCTGGCTGACGAGTGGAGGAGGGGCTACATCCCATCACAGCATGGAAAACTCAGTAGGAAGAGCAGGGAACCCAATAGTCACATTGTACAGCCTCTGGGAAGCAGAGAGGCTGAGCGTTAATAGAAAGGGGAAGGGGCGATTTGAAAACCTCAAGGCCCACCTCCAGTGACCCACTTCCTCCCATAACCTTCCACCTCCTAAGATCATACAACCTTCCAAAATAAAAGTGTCACCCGCTGGGAACTGCATAGACATGACCATTCCAAGGTATAGTTAAGGGGAAGATTTTATTGTAGATATGAAGAAGAAAACAGCCAGAGGCGTCTGAAAGTCCAGAGGAAAGAGAGGACCAAGAAAAGACCAAGGAAAATCAGGGAAAGCCTAGCCGAAATAGCAGGGTTATAAGGAGAAAGGAGTAGCTGGGGGAGGTTTAAGGTAGGCTGGGCCAGAAGCGCTGAGAACAGCATGGACTCTAAGTACTGTGACATTGAGGGAGCATGAGGCCATCGTGTGCCTTGGTATGCTAATAGGGACCACAGATAGCCATTTGTCCTTTCTGCCACTGATAAGGGAACGGGCTCCTTTGGTGGAGGGGAACCAGCTTCCCGGGTTCCTGAGGAAAGCTTGCTTTTGTCTAACCACCAGAATTTGGGGATGAAATTTCCTTTGGACCTGACAGAGTTAAGGGTTCAAGCTCATGAGCTGACAACGAAGATTTCACATAGTCGGAATAGCGTAAAATATTATCAATGATGGTAAGCGAAGAGGATAACTGTCAGCCAGCTGGGAGGGAGTAGGCCTGCTATGTGGGGTGAGCCGATGAAAAGCCACTGTTAAGGCAATATTTAAACAGGCAGAAAGGAGGTGAGGCAATGAGCGTGTGCATCTCAGGAATACCATTCAAGAGAGTGAGAGGAGAGGGACTGTGCCTGGCATGTTAAGGCAATGTCAAAAAGGCCCTGAAGTCTGGAGAACTGTAGATTAAACGGAGAGTGTGCAGGGGATGAATTTAGAGGTAGCAAAGTCAACTCATGGAGGATCCAATAAAGAACTGTAAAATTCTTCATTTTCATTCTGAGATGGGCAGGTTGGCACATTCTTGAGGGAAATGTCCTAATCTCATGTTTGAAAGGAACACTCCCACTTGGTGCACAGGACAGTAGCAGTAACAGGAAGGCTAGTCAGGAGGCCATGGCCACAAGTCTGCTAAAACATCATGATAGTAAGGACCCAAGATTATGATGGAGGAAGGAATGCCAGCCATTCAGATTCCAGTGAAAGCTCTTTCCAGGGTCGCCAAGTGCTTGAAGGTACTTTTGAAAGGACCTAATGGTTGATGATACCACAAAGGGTTTCCAAGGTCAGTGAATGACCTTGATGAAGAACAATCAAAATAGGCCCCCTAATCATGACCTGAACAAGGATGACAACAACAGTTATGCTAATGTGGATAGTGGGGTGCACATAAGGCCTCAACCCTAAACAAAGACTAAGGAATATTGAGATGTGGAGAAATAGCCTTCCCCAGGGAAGAGTGGTCAATCGATTATTCAATACCAAATGGTCCATTCTGAAGACATGGAGCAGACCACACTGACAAGCCATTCTTTGAAAAAACAAAAGCAGTCAAAACAAAACCAATAACCTCTCTTGTCCAGAAAAAAAAAAGAGAGAGAGAAAGAATAGAAAATGTTAATTTCATGAAGTTTTACTAAGTTATGTGAATGGAGGTTTTCAAATGTCTATAAATTGAGTGGCCTTTATCAGAATGCTTAGGGCTGGAATTCTTTCAGCTTTTGGAAATTCTCTAGATTTTAGAATTTTTTTTTTTTAAGATTTATTTATTTATTATGTATACAGCATGTATGACTGCAGGCCAGAAGAGGGCACCAGATCTCATTACAGATGGTTGTGAGCCACCATGTAGTTGCTGGGAATTGAACTCAGGACCTCTGGAAGAGCAGTCAGTGCTCTTAACCTCTGAGCCATCTCTCCAGCCCGATTTTAGAATGTTTTAATATATATATTAATATGTTAGGAATAGAGTCAGAGTCTCAATACATACTTCATTTATGTTTTGTTAATATCTCAGTTTGCACACACAGCCTGAAGGGTTCTGACTATGGTGTTCTTAGTACAGCTGCCTTTGGCTGTTTTCCATCACATGGGATCCACTTGTGGTATCATCTCAGCACTCCAAAAGTTTAAGATTTTGGACCCGTTTAGATTTCTTTCCTATATTCAGAGCAGGGATATCCAACCTGTAATATATTTTTGTTTAAGGCCCAAATGACCAAAATTAAACTTAGGTTGGACATCGTGCTGATTGCTTGGTATTTGAATAACAAGGGTCCTTCTTTTCTGAATTCTACTCTGAAAGCAGTTTGGATTACAAACCAATTATTCCAGAATTCAGACCTGTTGAAGGTCATAGGCATTTCCTAGGGAAGTTATGAGGGTCGTCCAGTGAGTAAGAAAGGGTAACAGGTGTCCCACTTTCCACTATAGACATCCACAGGTCTGGTGTGATGACAGACTGAGGGAGAGTCTGGAGCAGAGACTAGAGACACTCCATCTGACCCACTAAAGATGGACACCACCAAAGTCACCTGAGCATCAGTTTTCAAACACCACTCTAAGGAGAATGAGGGACATGCACATGACCATCTGCTTCCAGTACCTGGCTACAGAAAATGATCTTGGCTCTGTCATTGCTGGATCTGCTGTCTAGTTCATTTTTGCCTATTCATGCCTCGAACAGTACCTGCATCTAACAGGCTAAAAAAAATTTTTTTATTTTGTTTGTTTGAGTATTTTATTCTTCTTTGACATATTTCTATCCCTTTATGGGATGAATATACCAAATGAAGATTGACAATAGCAATTTTATAATCCCCACACTGTGAATTTACTCCTCATTCTGGGGCTGTCTACTACAGAACTTTGACCAAGTACTCTCAGCCTCTCCATGCCTCAATTTCTTCATCTGAAATATCAAGAGAATGATACCAACCTCCTAGGCTAAGAGAGAGTTTTAAATAAATTAATGCATATAAAACACTTAACATGGTGTCCCATGATTATTACATGTTATTATTGCCTTTCCATGACCTTTGCTATTTTGAAACAAATTTCAGATATCATGCCATTTTAATCTGTAATACGTCAATGTGTACCTCTAAAAAAGAACAACAAAAATAATAATAAGACCCCTCAATGCCACATTTAAAAATAAGGTTTTTCCTCAGAAGAATTGTTGGCCTTCTAGAAGCCATCACAGGAGGAAGGAAGAGACTCAAATCTGTCCAAGTCAGGGTCTTGGGTCATCTCCAGACCCAGCACAATGGAGACACCTGTTGTCATAGTCAAGTAGACTCTGCCTCCTGAGCAGTAGAGGGCAGGAAGGAGAGGACAGAAAATGTGTCTAAAGCTAGCATTTCATGACTGAAGCAAGGAGAGCAGGGGGCCCCCATTAACTGATGAATGTTCTTTTGACACAAGACGACTTCGGATTTCATTTGCAGCAATCCTGTATGTATTCCTTGGCTGCCAAGTTAACGGAGAAAATATAATTTGTCATTTTGTCTACCCAGTGAATCGTTAGCGATGTCGGCTTTCCACGGGTTGTCATATTACTCACCGAGAGAGCTCGCTGAATGGTGACAAGACTGATTTGGTGTCTGAAATGTGACCTGACAAAAGCTCAGGGTATGGAGAGAATTTAGTGCTTAGATACAGTTTTTTTCCCTGTGATTTGGATGCTAAGGATTGAAGCCAGGATCGAGAACATGCTGGACAAATACTCTGCCACTGATCTACAGTCCCAGCCAGAATTCAGTTCTTAAGGATTCTTACATAACTCTCTCCCCTTCCTCCCAACTTCTTATTTGTTCTCCAAAGTCAGCAGCTCCGTAGAAACCCTAACCTTACTCACTGCTCAACATAACACTCTGAACTCAAGTATTTTCTCTTTCCCCTTAAACTGGAACTTGGAGCGACTTAATTGCTTCAAAATAAGATTCATTGATGGTGAAGATATTGACTATCATCTATGTTCAAATCCAGATGATCACCTACCATTTAAAATATCAGGGCTGGTCCTGAGTTTAAAATCCAGTGGGCAACATCAGCAAATAACTGAAGGATGATACTGGGGGAATTGGGAGACAAGGTACACCAGAATCATGGAAGGGGAACACAGCATATGATGCATGATTCTTCAAAGAGGTAACCTTCTATACAACAGCAGCTTCCCTCAGAGACGTGGAGGGCGTGGATTCAGAAGTCTGACAAGCACTGGGAGCTGACAGACTTATCATCACACATCTCCACTCCATCTGCATGCGTTACATGTCCTCAAATAACCCTGCTGGGTTTCAGCCGCACGTTCTATCCTGTGGTTCTACTGTGTTCTCCCCCAGCTTCCTACAGCTCCAGTCCTGAATAATCCCTGTGGTGAAGAACAGGAGAAGGCACTTGCCAGCTGCCTGCTCAAACCTTTTGTTTCTCATTGAAGATAGAGACAGACAGGGGAGACATGCATAGAAAGTCACATCCCAACCTTAGTTCAGTATTCTTTGCATCCCTGACCCCTCCAGAACTCAGCATCTGGGTTCTAGAAACTCAAGGGCAGTCTCTGTCTTATTTACTACCCAGAACTATGCCTGCTCTGTGGTGGAGAAGCACATATTTGCCAAATATGAATGAACAAGGGGATGAGTGAATGAATGAATGAATGAATGAATGAATACTACTCAGCAGCCATCACCAAAGGAGCTCTTCAAAGAATTTGAATGAATCTGCCTGCAGACTATTAGGTTTCAAACCTGGGGCAAATGGCTGACGTGCCTATTTATCATATCAAAGCCAACCTGGCTGCTAGGTTCTCCCTGCCATCCCTCCAGTTATAGGGCCCTCCTGGCTGGCATACCCTGCCCCCCCCCAACCCCCAGCCTGAACTCTCCATCCCAGAGGGCTGGCTGCCCCTCCCTATATAATCCGACCATCTTGGTTACCCACTCTCTTTGTAACTTTGGGTCTCCTGGAGGCTGCTGCACCTGGCCCCTTCCCTCCCTTCTCCTTTCCCTCCCCCTCTCCTCCCCCTCTCCTCACAGGGCTCAGACTCTCAGACTCCCTGCATCTGACTATGCGCTCACACATGTCTACAATAAACTTTCTCCTCCACCATACCTAGGAGCATTCGTACCCTTCTTTTTTCTTTCTTTCTTTTTTCCATTCATATACAATGAAAAGGAAGCCAGAGCGCATTTCCTCTTTTAACCTAAAGAGCCTCTTCAAGGGAGGGGAAAAAAGCAGAACAAACAAACAAACAAAAAACCTATGACTTCGTTGTGCTTATATGCCAAACTTTTCAATGCCTCTAAAAACACAAGGGGAATTTTTGGGTGATGCAACATCATGAAGCTTTGACAGAGCGGATGGGCTGGTTCAATCTGATTTCACGTGAGTGATAACACAGACTTGATACCGCTCAAACCCATAGTCTTCCACGGTCACCTTCTTCAGGCGTCCTTTGGTTTGGCAACTTTGAAGATCTTCCGTGAGATGAATGGCTGGAAACTGTGAGCTGGAAATGGGAAAGGGAGACATTTATTGGAAGGGGCTCAAGGCCTCCTTGGAGAAGAAAAAGCTAACAGTGTAGCATGGAGCACTGTGGGAAGTCAGGAGTGTCAAGGAGCCTGAGGCATACATACCAGGGAGACTGAGAAACTATCCAAAAAGAGTTGCCTACAACTCTTTGAACAGCTGCCAGGGGCTGGGGCGGCTCCACCTGCCAATCATATTACTCTGGTCCCCATAAGCCACCCTGCCTCTTAAAGCCAAATTCCTTCAAGATTGGTTCAACTCACAACTCCTGTCCGACCCTACCCTAAGGATTTGCTATCAAACCACCAGATAAATATTCAGGGGTGTGTGTGTGTGTGTGTGTGTGTGTGTGTGTGTGTGTGTGTGTGTCTTCAGTGGTAAAATAATGTAACAAAATACTTTTTTTTCTTTTTAAGGAAACATTTACCATTGGTTGAGCCCACGGAAGTGAGGTCCATGTGTGAATTTTTACAGTTTCCTCTTCTCAGTGGTCTCCTTACTGACAGGAACATTGGTCGCCAGACAGGCACACTTGTAACCATGATGCCGAAGCATTACTTTCTAGGCTTCCTCATCAGGTCCCTCCTGGCCAGTGGAACAGGTAAGTACTTGATTACTCCCTTTTAATTGGCCACTTTTGAGTCTGATCAAGACAAGGAATGGCTTGGATGATTTTCTGGGCTCTGTAAGGTCACCAAATGGTCCCAGTAGACATGGGGGTAAGTTGCTTTCTGTATCCTGAATGAATAATAGCTCCATAGGGATTGGGTTTAGGACAGAGGGGCCACTTTCACAGTAGAAAACAATTCATAGTCTCAATCTCTCTCTCTCTCTCTCTCTCTCTCTCTCTCTCTCTCTCTCTCTCTCTCTCTCATTAAGTGATTATGAGCACAAGACACAAGACCCTAAGCCACATAGTCAGGGCCTAGGTTTCACCTGCCATTTGTTACCTAGAAAAATAGGCATCTTTCTTAACACCCTGTACACGACTTTTCTCACCTGGAGTGAAGACTGTCGGTGAAGACTGTAGGTCACTGCGTAGACTTAGAGTCAGTGTGTATGGTGAGCACTTAAAGCAGCCTCCCCCACAGAACAGAGACCACAAACAAATGGGGTTTACGGAGAATTCTTCAAGAACATTTATCAAGACAAAGCTCTCAGAAAGGGCCCTGGTGTCCCAAGTCAATAGATGGGGACTGTCACTTAAGTGGCTTAAGTAAGTGCCCACAACTAGGGAGCTCTTCTATGACCCTACATTAAAGCAACCCCAGCCTCTACCTAACAGAAATATGGGAACTACAGTAGGGCTATTCCTCTTGTCTTTGGTAGCAAGGACTTACTTAGCAGGAATTCAAGGGCTAGCAAAATGACCCTGCTTCCCTACCATACCGCATCTGTAACCTTGGGCATGACGCGTCACTTTGTTGAGCCTGTTTCCACACCAGGAAACACAGTAGTAATAATATCTCTCTAACCTAGTTGTCTGGGGATACCTTGAAAAGAATGAGCGCAGCTTCTGATGAATATTTCTATCCATTCACTATTAAGTGTCAAGAAGGAAGAAGTTGGAGGAGGCTTATTATTCTAAAGGCTTATTATTACTGTATTAGTCTGCCTCCACCATCAACTCTTCTCACCCAGGACTTTACTTTTAGTTTTCAGTAGTAAGGAGCAGCCTGTTGAGTCAACCTGGGCACAAAACCAGCTTTAACACTTGCTCCTGGGCAGATTTGTCACTTCTCCAAGGCTCGGTCTCTAGACCATGAGAGGAAGACTTCAGCAGTGTCTTTATCAACAAGCAGATGATGGGAAAAGCCTCTGGTGCTTTGTGTACTGTGAGTTGTTACTGAGGACAGTGGTGAAGTGAAGCTGTTAGAAAAATCAAAGATATAAGAGACAGGGGGCAAGGAGCCAACCATCATTAGCAAGTCAACTCTGCGTGGGCCTTTCAAGAGATGGCGCCTGTCATCTCCTGATCATTTTTATATATTTAATAGGATTAATCAGATAGTGATCTGGGTTCACAAAATAAGCCATGGGCATGGGATTTTCCAAGTCCATACCAACATTCATGCATGGCAGGAAGCCTTCAAAACATACATACACACACACACACACACACACACAATATAACAATGTCAGCATGATCCAGCGGGTAAGAAAAATTTCCCAAGGAAACCATTCTTTTCTCCCTTGTCAGAAACTTTAGACGCTGAAATAAATCTTGTTGTAGATCTCTGACCTCTGTAAGATTAAATGCAGGTATAGTTAGGTCACCCATGTCATATGGCTTGAAAAAGAAAACACAAATAGTCCTGCCATGCAAAATGTTGCCCTTTCCTGCCTATGACTTCACACTCTCACCAGAGCCCACAGCAGGTCTTGGCTAATTCCTGCTACTGTAGGTCAGTGAATCTGAACAGCTCTACTTAGGTACTTGTAGCAAGTAGACAGGTCATGGGTCTTTCATCACAGTTGTTACATCCCATCGCTTTTTGGGAATAAACTATATTCTTTCCATGAGTTTTGGTTCCTTTACCCATGAGGAAGTCCTGGGGGTTGGTGGTATCATGTCCTTTTTTTTCCCTAGTATGAAACACATCATTCTACAACTTTACCTTAGATTAAGGGTGTATGCAGCTCAGTGGCAGAGAACTTGCCCTGAGTTCACTCACTAGAACTGGAGAAGGGAGGGGACTTTGACCAGGAATCAAAATCATCATACTGAAGAGTCATCAATGTTCATGTCTAACTCACAGCCACTAGTGTCTTCACTTAGGGCGACTCCCCAGGGGCTCCTGATGCAGAGATGACATGAAAACCTTCTGCCTCTCACAGCAATGGTGATCACAGTAATGTCCAACGCTGTCCTTCTTGCCACTTTAGAAACTCAGGCAGTCCATGGGTCTCTGAAGCCTCAGAAGGTCCAATTTCAGTCCAGAAATTTCCACAACGTTTTGTGCTGGCAGCCAGGGAGCTCCCTCACCGGCAATGGCAGTGTCTACTTTGTGCAGTACAAAATGTAAGTAGATTCAGTCGGCAGAGAAGACCATGGGGTCAGATGTTCTGGAACGCAACGGAGTGTGAGGAGCGGAAGACCTCTGGATTTTGCTTTATTTGGCTTTGTGAGGAGTTCTGGGAGGGTTGAGAAGAAGCAGAGGTGGGGACAGAAGGCTGTCCTGTGACACAAAGGTGTGATGATGTGTGCTGTCTTTAAGACCGATGTGTCGGCTCTAGGGAGCTCAGGAAAGGAGTCCTTCAGCTTCATGCATTTCCAGCACATGATGGCTTTTCAGTTTGTCCAATGCAGGTCAGCAGCCACTTGCTCAGCCCAGAGCAAGCACTCATTAAGGCAAAACTACTGGTGGTTGAATGTGAGGCAAACATGGAAGTATGCAAAATATGTGTTTAGTTGGTGAGTTTGTGTTTGGGTAGGTTTACTATCTAGAAAATTCTTTGTAAGTATTAATGACTTCCGTGAGCATGTCCACACACTAGGACACGCAGCAACATGCTCCTGTCATGGGATCTTCATACTTGTTTTGCTAGGTCAATGCCCAAACTCAGGTGTAATCAACTCCGTTCCTTTGTCAAGGCTGAGAAATAGTCAGTCCTGATTGGAGAGAGGCTGGTATTCAACTTATACATTCCATAGGGTTTTTTTGAGGTTTTCCTTTTCTTAAATAGTTTGGGAACTTGGCTAAGCAAAAGGCAGAAGCAATTACAGCTTAGCTTTCATGGTCTATAGTAGAAATTCAGGGAATCAAGGGTAGATATGAGCCAGAATACCACCTCTTAATCCATAAATCCATCCATGTCCCTTCAGTTGGGGTGGGCTGCGGGGGCATCCTTGCTCAGGTTTTCCTATCAATTAATTTCAAAAAACAATTTCCCTCTGTAAAATGTGGTAATCTTTTCAGTAAAAGTTTCTCTGTTTCCAAACTAGGTTTGGACCCAGCTGGAGAAGCTTGTGGTATATAGCAAACAGGGACTGATACTCTGTTCCTGTGGCCCCTGCAGGCAGTACAAATGGTCCAAAATGAGCCTGTCTGTGGCCAAAGTAATAAGAGGATTTGAAACTGTTCTACCATGAAGCGAAGATTCAACTTGAGGCCCCACTGATCTTTAATCTGTAATTCTTTACGTTTACATAAAATTCAGCGTGTCTGGGATGATTCCTCTCCCTGTAATATTTTCAACAGCACATGACATGCGCATAATTTTGAGAACTTTCATTTGTTTGTGTGGCTCATAGTTCATTAACATCTGCGCTATTTTGAATAGAACAAACACACGATCTTATAGTAAAGGAAACAGGAACAGTCAATCACAACAGATGTGTTCCCCTCACAAAGACAACGTGTCCTCCATAAAAGATAGTCCAAGCTCATCAAAATGTGCTGCATTTGTGTTGCGGCTTCTGTTTCAGTCCTGACACCGTGAAGCTGCTGTCATTACGTAGACTATAGAGTATAGGGACCAGCAATATTACTCATTATATGGATACAAAGTAAGTCCTTCAACTAGGGATCTTCCTCTCCAGCTTCCCGCTTGCCACACTCCATGGTCTTAGGAAAGGAAGGCATTAGTCTTCCCTTGGGTTGTCACACCACCCATGGGCTCAGGCTGGCCTTTTGCTTCACCCCATCTTTTCAGTGTCTTTCTCCCCAGTCCTTAGCACCAGAGGTCCCTAAGGAGCACCCAGTGCAATGTCCACTCAGTTGTTAATAAAGACCTGAGCCACACGTGTTCATTCAGTAAGCATCGCCTGAGACGGCGTGGAGTAGCAACTTCTCAGAACCGGCCTTATAACTCACCAGCAAGCTGATGAGAAGTGGAAGGGGGAAGAATTGTAGAGTTGAGGCTTCAGAAGTGGTAAGGATGTGGAGAGAACAGTTAAAATGGAAGCCTGTCCACACACCAGAAGAAACACACTGTTACATATGAAAGGAACCCTGCTGTTAGCGAGACAGAAGGCTTCAAAGTTCAATTTATCTTTCAGCAGGCTGTTGCCTTGGTTAATGTGAAAGAACTTTTGTGCATTCTTGAAGATGGCATAAGGTTTCGATCTGTAGAAAGATTAACGCACTGGAAAAAAACGGGAGTCCTCAGATGGGAGAGAAGAAACTCACATCCTTGTGTCTTTCCTTCTTCAGGTATGGAGAGAGACAATGGAAAAATAAAACGGACTGCTGGGGCACCACAGCACTCTCCTGTGACCTGACCAATGAAACCTTAGACCTGTATGAGCCATACTACGGGAGGGTGAAGACAGCCTGGGCTGGGAGGTACTCTGCCTGGAGCAGGACACCCCGCTTCACCCCGTGGTGGGAAAGTGAGTTTCAGCCAGTCGCTTGCCTTTTCTTTTCTGCCTTTGAACAACCTCTGGGTGGTTGGCCTGGTCCTGTGCTGTGCTGAGACCCATGCTGTCGTATTGATGGAATCCTCAGAACTACACTAGGCACTCACTTTTATCATGCTTATTTGACAACCCTGGAAATCTGGGGCAGAGGTTCAGCCAAAGATCCAGTTACCCTGCTTACATGTAAACTTTTCAATCTATCAACTCCAATACACTCAGAAGCAACAACTCTCTCTCTTTATCCCAAAGCTTTCTCACTTCCCATACCTTGTCCCTCTTATTTACCGTCCATGTAAATAGTACTTTCCTTCCCCAACATTTGTGATTTTTAAAAAAGATTTATTTATTTTATGAATGTGTGCTCTGTCTGCATGTACAACTTTATGCCAGAAGAAGGCATTAGATTCCACTATAGATGGTTGTGAGCCACCATGAGGGTGCTGGGAATAGAACTCAGGATCTCTAGAACAGCAGCCAGATGCTGAGGCATCTCTCCAGCCCCGTAAAAAATAGTCTTAAGTGCTAATATGCTAAGTCCAACAGATGTTTACCAACCTTGCTACCAGTATTTGTGAAAACATGTCCCAAGACCTGAACTTGCTTCTGGTTAACATCTGTAACAGTTTGGTTCCCCTAGTCTGAAGAGTCTGGAGGTTCATCTGCTAAGTGATGCAATGTCCAGTTAGATTTAAACTTAGTGACTTAGGTTCAAAGTGCTAGATGCAATGGAACTTAGAAGAAAGGTTATTTATTTATTTATTATTTATTATCTTGAGCTTTTTACTTAGCACATGAGCAGAAGAATGTAACAAACTTGTCTATGTTCTCTAGCATCTTGTCTGGCTACAGCTTGAAACTCAAGCCCCAGACACCCTCCATAGACAATTCTCTAACCAAGGTAAAGGAGGAGGCTGCATGACTGAGCTGCTTTGTCCCATTCCACGGACTTTTGGCCCATCTGTTATATTTAAGCCGAGAAATGGGGTCAAGTTCAAATGTTTCTCGAAGTCTGACCCACCAGATAAGAACAGGCAAGGGGAGACTCTGGCTGTCTTACTTAAATAAGGACTGTATCAGTTAACAAGAGTTTAGGTTATTTCTATATGACCCCTTCTCACAAAAGAAAAGACCTTGGCGGGTGTTTTTTTTTCAAAGCTTCACACGGAGAAGAGAAACCCAGTGTCTAAAACAGTGAAGTTGCGCTCCTCCTCGGGAGCCTTTGAGAAGAGTCCCACCTGACCGCTCACTTTCATCTTGGCCCTCTTCTCCCGAGGGTATGCAAAGATCCTGTTTTGAAAAACAGGTTTTTAAGCTCGGAGGACAGTATGTTCCCAGAGCCTACTGGGCTGGCTAATGAGCCACCTGTATGCATGGGCGTTCCCAAGACCAACTCTGAGAAGCATCATGTCACAGTTCACTGAGCTCTGACTCCTGATGTCTATCTAGAAACAAAGCCGCTAATAAGGAAAATCGTTATGTTAACAGTGTCATCCGGTGCTTGGTGAGACTTCAATTATATGATACCAGGATTTTTTTTTTTTTTTGATTAAAAATTTATGGCTACAGCCATATGAAAAAAATCATCTTGCCTCCTAGGTAAACTGGCAACATGACTACTCCATGATGTGGTTAAGGGGAAGGCTTTTATTGTAGATATGAGACAGAGAACAGCCAGAGGCCTCTGGAGGAGTCCAGAGCAGTTGGGGAGAGAGCAGTAGACTGAACATGGCCAGCAAACAAGGCCTGGGGAGAAGCAGGATCAGAGGGGGGCGGGAAGAGGGGGAGGGAGGAAGGAGGGAGGGGAGAAGAGAGGGAGAGAGAGGGGTGCATAGAGAGCAGAGAGAGGAGGAGAGCATGGAGAGAGGAAGGAGGAAGACAGGAGAGCAAAACCAAAAGTTATACATGAGAAAGTGTGGAACAGGTACTTGTGATACTGAGGGAGCCTGAGGCCGGCATGAGCTTTGGCGTGCTAAGAGGCAACACAGAGAACCATTTGTCCCTTTGCAAGAAATGGAGTTTCCTTTGGACCCGACATCTCCTATGTTCACACAGCAACTATTTACAAGGTGCTTACTGCGCTTTTGTCTGGTCCAGAGGGAATATGGCAAGCAGAGCTAGCAGACAAGTTTCTTCCCAGAGTTTTCTGCTTAGTAGGGAAGACACATATCAATACATTAACCACACATGCCCCCAAAATGGTACCTGTGATGGATGCTGCAGAAACAAAATGAGCTCTATGAGATCATAGCTAAGGGGTGTCAGGAAAAGCGACACTGGGAAAAAGACACTTGAGCTGATCTCAAGATGAATAGGTCTTCAACAGACAGAAGGAAGGGCAGACATCCCAGACACAGGGAAAGGCATTTGCAAAGGTCCTCTTATAAGAGGAAGCGGAACATGTGTCAGGGACTGAAAAGCAGCTGGTAGAGGGAAGCCAGACACGCAGTGCGGGCAGCCTGGAAATGTAGCAGTTGTGAGAATTTTCTCTTAATGAGTTATGACTTCCTCCAGAAAAGGAAATGTATTTTAAAACTCGTGTTTTTGTGACTCTGGGAATTAAACCCAATACAATGTGTAGCACAATAAGCCCTGTAGCGCCAAGCAGTGTCCCAAGCCTCACGAGAGGTCATTTTGATTGCATCGTCCGACTTCCAGGAGTCGGCATTATCAGCCTTGGGTTTTGTGGAGATCAGTGTGGCTATATCGGTGGAAATAGGTTATAAAGAACACACAAGAGCACACACAGGATGCAGGAAGGGGAAGTGGTAGGCTACTATACCAGGCTACAGGAAACAGGCTGTGGCTTGAATTAGGATCACGAGAAGGACTGTAGAAAATGTAACCCTGGATGGACAGGGTGAGAGGTTGGATACACACTGGAGAGGGAGAGGAATGTGTCAAAGATGGCCTCTATATCTCTCTGGTACAGCTACATCGGACAGAGATTCTTGTTTGGTGCGATTTCACGGGAAAAGAGCAGTTTTGTGGCATGTTGGGTAATCAAGAATATGAGTTCAATTTTTACTATGTTGAATTTAAGATGCTTGGAGCCACCCACATGAAATGGCTGTACAGATCCAGTTCTCAAAGCTAAGGACACCTCCTGTTAAAGATACAAATCTGGCCGGGCGGTGGTGGCATACGCCTTTAATCCCAGCACTCAGGAGGCAGAGCCAGGAGGATCTCTGTGAGTTCAAGGCCAGCCTGGGCTACACATCCAGATCCAGGACAGGCGCCAAAACTACACAGGGAAACCCTGTCTCGAAAAACAAAAACAAAAAACAAAACAAAACAAAAAAGACACCAGTCTGTGAGTCACTTGCATATACTGCAATGGACACTGATAAATTTGGATAGGAAAAAATGTATTGAGTGACAGGTACTGTTTTGTGAGTCTAGACATTAAGGATATTTCACCAAAAGATGCCCCAGCAGGAAAAATTTTAGAAGATTTATAACAAATAGCCAAAACAATAGGAAGAGATTGACAATCTGGTATGTTCACAACCACCAGAGGGAGATGGTATTTCTAGGACAGGAGTGTCAGGGCTGGGGGTCTAGCTCATGTAGAACATGTATGGTCCTGTTTTCAATCCCTGCACAGAAAGAAAAAGAAAAAACAAAACAAAAAGCAAGAGGAGAGTTGCCAGAGAGTTTTGATTAGGTTAACAGGTATTTCTAAGTCTGTACACAGTCCCACAAAAGGTTAAGAATACTGGTGTTTAAAATTAACAATAGCGTTAAACAATAAGAATCCAAGATGATGAATTGAGACATTCAAAACACAGGCCCTGGATGCTCGAGATCACGAGGCTACTTCTGTAATCATTGCTTGGTTCACAAGGGACAAACACTATATAAATATTCTAGTGATGAAAAAAAATGCACAATTGTATTTTGTAAACACAGAATCACACTAAAGAAAGGGTGTTTGGAGATGCCAAATGTGATAATAATCTTAAATTTTTGTCTAGCAACAATTAAACACATATCATAATGTCCCACAAAACTAAACAGGACTGTTCTTCACATCTGCATGTGATGGCCAGAGAATTTGGAGCTTGAAATGTGCAAGCAAGATTAAATCTCGAAGCTCTTGGAGGGGTGAAGTGTAAATCCAGGGAAATTCCTTCTTCTGCAAGAAATCAAACAACAATTCAAGATAGCTAAAAACTCAGTTTCCTTTTGTCCCAGATTAAGTAGCCAGGGTGGGAAGTGTGTATTAAAAATGTAGCTCTTCCAAACACATAGAAGAGAAAGATGAAAACACAATGAACTTACAAAATACACAAAAAAAAAAAATCTCTGAAATAAATATTGTGGATTCAAGCTCAGGTCAGATAAAACTGAAGAATAAACTCACAGACAGGAAAACAGGTCTGGAGAAGAAAAAAAAAAAACAAACATTCAATATGTTATCCTGAAGAAAAAAAAATTAAAAATAAGAGAAGCTAAGATACATGGCAAACAGAATAAGAAAATTCAGCAGATACTGAATCAAAATTCCAGGAGAAAAAGTACATACAGAGCCCTGTATCTATATGGGTAAGATATGTGTCTATCTATGATAACTTTCAAGAATTATAAAAGATGTGTATCTATATAGTGAAAATTACAAAGAATTCCAAGTAAGAAAATCCTCACTGCAAAATTTTAGTGAATCTGAAACCAATTAAAATAATAATATTATTAATAATAATAATCTGGTTATTGGCAACAAAATGCATAAAACAAAAATTCTCTTTTTATCCAGCCATTTCCATAAGATACAACAAAATTCTGTTGAATTAATTTAATAGCTACAAGTCTATGTATGAAAGGTTTTAAAGCTGCTCTGAAATTTTACCTCTTTAAGGAACTTAATAATATCTTTCTTGTCCTAAGACCTCCCTCTACGTAACTTTTATACTGAATTTTCTAACAAAATCATAGTGTTGACAAAATGATTGGCAGACATTCTCTCAATATTGATCTAGACAGAATCTTATCAGTCTTTTGCAAATGGAAGGAAAGCTATCTTCATAACGATTTTTTTGACACGTTTCTGAACACAGCAGTGACTTACCATGATGCATAGTGTCAATTTATAACATTTAACTATTTTGCGTGCTTTATCAAATTTGCTTATTCTTTCTCCAGCAAAGCTAGACCCTCCAGTCGTGACTGCAGTCCAAAGGAATGCATCTTTGCTGGTCCTTCTCCGTACCCCAGAGCTGCCATACAGAAACCAACATGGAAAAAATACATCTATGGAAAGTTACTATGACTTAGCATACCGAGTTTTCATAACTAACAATTCACTGGTAAAGGTGAGTTCAGCGGAATGAATGTCGGGTCTTCTGTTTGCTTAACTAACATTTTGCTCCTAGCCCACAACCTGTCTCTTTGATGATATGTCTCCAGATCATTCCCTGCCTTCTTATTCTTTCATCATCACAGCAGTCAGGATTGATGTGTGCGTGCATTCCTGGGTGTGGGGTGTGTGTGTATAGCAGACACGTAGCCTTTCAGATAGTCAGCTCGCTTCTTTAGACTTTCCTGCATATTGAAAAGTTAATATTAATGTTTCATTCCATTTGTCTGATGTTAGTGTTTATTTCTATTAGCTTTATACTCCTTATTTATTTCAGTAGCTTTTGAATCACAGTATTATTTGGCAGTCTTGGGGGAGGGGAGGGATTTATTTATTTATTTTATATTCCAGGTAGCAGTTTCCCCTCCCTTCTCCCCACTCCCACCCTTGTTTAGCAGTCTTTCTGTGGCAGTTTATATTAGAAAGTCCAGTGCTGGGCAGTGGTGGTGCACGCCTTTAATCCCAGCGCTTGGGAGGCAGAGGCAGGCGGATCTCTGTGAGTTCGAGGCCAGCCTGGGCTACAGAGTGAGTTCCAGGAAAGGCATAAAGCTACACAGAGAAACCCTGTCTAGAAAAAAAATAAAATAAAATAAAGAGAAAAAAAAAAGTCCACTGCCAGCACCTTTACCTAGGTTCTATGGTGAACGAAATGTCCCTTTTCTGTATCCATCTAAGTCAGGGCGTGTTTAGTTGGAAGGGAGAAAAAAAAAACCAAGCAAACAAACATTCAAACTGGTTCAAATACAAACGAAGAGGGCTAGTTCAGCAAGAGACAAGAAGCCATCCATTACAGCCAGAAACAGGAAACAGGTGCTGCCAGATTTTCTAAAACTCAGAAAAATGAAACGGGAGGCCAGGTCTGCAGACTTGCTCTCTGTCTTGACTCTCACTCTCCCCCTCCCCCACCTTGGGTCACATTTGCCACCATGGTAACCCTTGCAAGTCCATGCCATTTCCTGACGTACTTGAAGATGAGACTCTGGCCATGGTTCCCTCCATCCTTAGCCTACAAGGTGAAGTCATGTAGCTTGACCACTTCACAAGTGGTTTCACCCAGTTACGGCCCAGGGCTTTGGGGAAGGAGGGCTTTACCTGAAGGTTGACAGTGATCACCTACAACTCACTGATTTCAACAAAGGAAAAGCGTTTCAGTGGCTCACGGGAGACCGTTTATCATCTGATTTCTCCCCTCGTGTAGGAGCAAAAGGCCTATGAAGGAACTCAGAGAACGGTTCGAATTGAAGGTCTGATACCCCATTCCAGTTACTGCATAGCAGCTGAAATATATCAGCCCATGTTAGACAGAAAAAGCCCAAGAAGTGAGCGGAGATGTGTGAAGATTCCATGAGCCGGTCTGAGGCGCTCTGCAGGGCAGAATCCATCTGAGGATGGGATGGCTCCTGCCTGCAATAGCTTGCTGAACGTCTTTTTCTATTTTCTTAGAGCAATGTCTACCAACACCTTTCAAGGGTTTCTCTGTCAACACTTCCTTTTCTGTTTCAGTTATAAAGTAAATTTGAACAGATTCAAAAATTAGAGTTTAAAGAAGAGATAAAGAATGAAGAGCTTGTGATGGGGTATGTCTTTAATCCCAGCATTGGAGAGGCAGAGGCAAGCAGATCTCTGACTTTGGAACCAGCCTGGTCTACATAGAGAGTTCCAGGCTAGCCAAGGCTACACAGTGAGACCTGACCTCAATAAAATAAGATAAGATAGTAAGATAAAGATCTTCTATAAAACACAGAAGTTTATTTCTCAATATAGCAACCCTAACAATAATCTTTTTTTCTGTTAAAATTGCAAAATAAGAATAAAGGAATAAGAGGCATTTAATAAAATGTTGCAATAATTTTTAAAGCATTATAAACAGGCAATCTTGCATCAATATTTTTCTGCTTTGCCATAGATACATTGATTTAATATTTCATATGAATGAATATGTTTCTGTACATCTCTATTTTACATGAATATATTTTCATAATTTTATTTCTTATGAGATATTTCTACTTAGTGACCAACACTTTAAAAATAACATCTCATGGCTCTGAATTAATCTCTAGATTAAGATTTTCAACAATAGCGTGTAAATATTGAAAGAAGTCTCCATAATACAATTTCTCCTCACTTAACACATGATGTTAGTAAGACGACCCTTTCTGGCTTTGTTTCTCATATTGCCTTAGAATTTCCCCATGGTGTCAAAGTGAAGCATATATTTATCAGCAGCAAAGACAGAAGAAACATATAGGCCACACTGATAACTTAGCCATTCAGGCAAAGGGGTAGCTTTCTGTTAGAATGATAGTTGTATTGAGGACAGTTGGAATCCATGTAGAAAACGTGGCTGGAAGCTGAAGGCAGACAGTGGATGCCTAAATTGTTTATGAGATTATAAAGGAAATCAAAACCCTGCGAACTCCACTGCCTCTCCTGAGCAAAGCTCAGGTAGCCTAAGGCTCAGAAAGTGGCTAATCTTTCTGTAGCTCATTGAACTTAAGTTATCTGCTAGCGAGGAGACGTGTGTGAGAGAACATTGTGATCTTCATGAGAGATGCTCCAAAATATAACTTCTAAAAATACAACCAGTGATAAATGGCCACAGATTGTTCAAAATGTGAGAGACGTATGTAAAGCAATATCTGGAGCATTGGCTTTGCTGTGGTGTATGTTCAGAAAACACTGATTTTTTTTTACTCCTATTTTGAATTATTCAATTTTTATTTCTTTGTGTGGCTTAGTACCTTTTTTATGCTTTTGTACTTCGGGAAGGGATGGCTTGAGAAGGAGGACCCCATCATTGGCACACTTGATGACACATCAGGAGCATGTGTCACGATGGCAGCAGTGAGGTTGTGAACTTAGTCATCTGAAGCCTCATGACACAGAGAGCAATTGTTAGCACATGAATGTTGACAGACAACGGAGTTTTGCTTTGATTTGGTTTTGCTTTGGGTTTGCCTTCATGCCTGAGCACAGCCGTGCTTACATAAGTATGGAATGCTTTGAGAAACATTACAATGTTCACATTCTTGATTATGTTAAGAACACATTGTCATGTTATTTCAATAAAGCTCACTTCTTACTTTACACATTGAAGTAGTTGTTATTTGGTGTGAGTCGGTCTGATGAAATCCCACTTAGTCATTTGGGGTTTACAGGAAACTACAGCTAGAGAGGAGCCCTGTGAGCAAGCCTCCAGGCACTCCTTGAGAATGAAAATATGTATTGGAAGCGAACATGCCTTCTGTCCTGCATCTGAAACCATATTGTACCCAGGGCTGATAATCCTGAAATTGACTCTATTTAGTTGGTTCAGACCTTTGCTCTCTTCTCATGCCCATCCCTCATCTTAGCAGGAAGCCCAGGACTCCTGCATGACATTCCCACGTGTTCTCTCCCTTTCCCTGTCCCTGTTTGTCATCTTCTGAGGGACCACTTCACCTCCATCCCTGACATACACAGAGGGTAATCACCTGGTGGGACATGCCTTGGGAGTGGAGGGCAGGGTCTGATGCCAGTGCCAGAACCATGTGCTGTTGGGATCAGATGAGAACCATGTGCTGTCGGGATCGGATGAGAACCATGTGCTGTCGGGATCGGATGAGAACCATGTGCTGTTGGGATCGGATGACCCTGAAACTGCCAAGGGCAATGGTCCCAGCAGATGGAGAACACAGGGAAGAGAAGGAAGTCCCCAAGGGTGACAGAGCAGACTAGGGAGAGAGAATCTTTGATAATATAATCGAGCTGAGCTGAGAACCAGCCCTATTTCAGAACTTTGGATCTAAGTGGACAAATAAATTTTTTTTCGCTAATTTAATTGGACTTGAATTTCTGTCCTTTTCCATCAGAAGATCCGTAAATGACACAACAATACAAATGTGTGTGGTAGAGATTATGTACTATTTACCAAAGTAACCTTTGCCCATCATTCTTTAAAACTTCCATTTTCAGAAGAACATGCTGGAAAGGGTTTCTTTCCATAGCCGACACACTGGAAAGCCCTACAGGAGTGTTTCTGTTTATTCTGCTCTGGACTCTACAGAGATGGTTCCAACCACAGGCTTGTGTTTTCAGCAAATTCTCATTCGACTACACCACTTGGTCCAAATTTCCATTTCCTTGGCTCTAAACACAAGCAAGATTTCATTTTTACTCGTTAGAACAGTGAGTCAAGGGTCCATGTGATAGCCTCCAGAGGCCAGAGGCTGTGTAAATACCAAAGACCAATGGCTCTCTTTTGCTCTATGACTATAATCTTCAGGAGCAAAATGTCTTTTATTTTTAAATTGAGAGAAGGTCTTGCTCTATAAAAAAGCCTAAGTTTAGGCTCACATTTATGATCCTCTTTCCTCAGCCTCCCAAGGACTGATATTACTGGCACAAGCAAACAAGTTCAACTCAAAGCCCTTTTTCCTTAATATTCCAAATTCAGACCAGAAATGATTTGTGACATTCTAATACATGGGCATGGCAGTGTTAGCAAATGAACTATGGATTTCATCTATAATGTCCTGAGAGCTTGGACAAATAATTTCTTGCATGTTATCTCTGTCTGTCTCTGTGTCTTGTCTGTCTGTCTGTCTGTCTCTGCCTCTTTGTCTGTGTGTGTGTGTGTGTGTGTGTGTGTGTGTGTGTGTGTGTCTTTCTTTCTCTCCTCCAACAATCTCCCCTCATGTTGTCATCTCTACTGTTTTAAGAATAAGTCTTTGTAAAGAAGTAGCTGCCAGACCTCCTCGGGCAAATCTCTTTGTGTAACGGATGGTGGTTACCGCAGATGCTCACAAGTCATCAAAGTGTAGACGACAATGACTGTGGAGCGCTCAGACACAAGTGGGACAACGATGTCATACCTTGTCCTCGAGGTTTAGTGACTGTCTAGGAAAAAGGGGTGGACAATGTGTGAGAGTCAGAGGTCAGGGAGGATCAGAGCAAAACAGTGTCTTCTGGGCATGACAGAACCACTGCACTCATGAGCTCATAGCAGCTGGGTTTACCTGCATGAGACGTCTACAAGATCAAGCCAGCCGACAGTCTGGCATGAAGCAAAAATCGGTTCATGAGCCCTAACTCCTAACTGACGAGATATATAGAGATGATGACTTCTGGGGTAGAGGGAGTCAACTTTCTTTAAAGGTTTGATTCTTGGTAAATTGACCATGCTTCAGTGGATAGCATAAACCAGAACTGATGAGTTATTAAAAATTTGAAAAAGGAGGACCCAAAGTTGAGAGAGATGGATCTGTGAGGAGTTAGAGAAGAAGTTGGGAATGAATATAGTGAAATAATAAAACATTTATTTTATTTTATTTTTGGTTTTTCAAGACAGGATTTCTGTATGTAACAGCCCTAGTTGTCCTAGAACTCACTCTGTAGACCAGGGTGGCCTCGAACTCACAGAGATCTGCCTGTCTCTGCCTCCCAAGTCCTGGGATTAAAGGTGTGCATCACCATACCCAGCTCAAAACATTTATTTTTTTAAGAAGTAAAACGACAATTGCAATCGGAAGTTTTAACATGAAATCTCTGTTGTCAACAATAAGTATACTTATCATGACCTCTACTTATTAATAATGTTGTCTTTATAGTATAAAAAGTCATACACATGTTAAAACTGTTGAAAAGTATTTACAATAAAGTTAATAACCAAAAAAGAAAATATTCCAACTTCCCAATGCAGAGCTATCAGATGAATTCTTTGAATGATTCCTTGATCTATGAATCCATTAAGAATCTGGGGTCCGGGGCAGAAGCACATTGAAGGAATGAAAAATAGAATGCTGTAGTATAAAGTGGGAAAGAGAAATAATGGGAAGTGGAAGAGTTAAATGGGGTTGAGGGATAAGTAGAAGAGGAAGTATGTGAGGAAAAAACTAACCCTACAGACTTTTTGAAAAAGTCATACTACTGTAGACGCTTCATACATATTATGTATAAATAAATATGCATAAAAAGATTTTAAATAGAGTTACCCTTTAAGGAGTCAATGCCCCTGCTAGACACCACAGGAGGCCAACAAATAAAAATCCCAGTGCCAGGAGTGAGGCACCTCTTTTGGAGTTGTTGGCTAATGGGGTCCCACAGATCCCCAAACATTACAGACCATTGCCCCTACTCTTGATGGTAAGATCCTATTGCTGAAGACAATACTTACTTGAATCATTGAACATGGGGAAATCAAGCTCATACTTGTCTAGAAGCCTCAACTCTACTGACTAGCTTTTATAGTGCTAAAAGGCACTATGCATGTGACTATGGGAGAAAGATAATCATCAGTCTTACCCAGCTGTGAACCCTGTAAACTACAATAGTGACCAGTCCGGAAATATATGCCCACTGTTATCAGGGCCAAGAATCTGTGGCTCTTAGATCATAGGCCCTAGCAGAGAAGTGAACACACTACTATGATTCTAAATGGGCCTAGTATTAAACCAGCTCTTAATGACTTATCACTATACCCACACCTTACTGTATCTCTCAACTCTCATCAGAGAAACTTCTATTTGTAGCAGACTTCAAGCAACACAAAGACCCACAACTGGTCAAGGTGCAAAGGATAAGAAGTGAGGAATGCTCAGCCTTAAATGGGACAGTTCTATTGTACCCCTTCCTTCCAAACCTCAGGGATCGTCATGGAAGAAGGCAGAGAAAAACTGTAAGGTGGTAGACGAGTACAAGAAACCAGTGTTCTAAGTTCCACATATGAACTCACAGTGGTTGTTACAGTGTATACAAGACCTGCACAAACTTGTAATGAGTCTTTCTCTGTTCTGCCAGCCAGCTCCCAAATAATGACATGGAGACTTATTAATTATGGAAACTAGGCCTTAGCTTAGGCTTGTCCCATTAGCTCTTATAATTTAAATTAACCCATTTATATTAATCTACATTTTTCCTTGTGGCTTTTTATCTGTCATTCTGTATGTCCAATTCCCCTTGTGCCTCATTGGCATCTCCTTCATGCCTAGAGTCCTACTCTTCTTCCTTTCTCTCCCCAGAAATCCCACCTATACCTCCTGCCTAGCTATTGGTCGTTCAACTTTTTATTACACCAATCACAGCAAATACATCTTCACACAATGTTCAAATAGCCCACAACACAAACTCAAGACAGAAAATAAATCCCAGCATGAAGGAAAGGAGAAGACACAAAGTCCCACCCCTGGCTGGGAATCTATGGCTAACTGATAGCTGCAGGAAGAGAGAGAGCTGGTTTTCTTGAAGAGTGTGGTCCCTAGTAGGCTGACTATGCTCGAGTCAATGGCTCCACATCCACAGCACAAAATGAACTTGATGATGAAATGAATGAATTTAAAAAGAGGACAAAGTTGGGTGGGTAGGGGTGGGGCTGGGAAGAGCTGGGATCCCAGGCCTGTATTACCAATCTCTATGTTTTAAAGCAAAGGTAACTGAGATCATTCCTCTTGCTTCTCATAAACCTCTGCAAGAAAAAGCAAAGTCCACAGGTCCAGAAGGAAAATAATTCGCAAAATACTAGATATGAACCTAATCTTGCCACAACGGCACCCTCAAAGTGCACAAGTTCATTTCCTTTCTTCAGACTGCATGAGGAAACACAGGAAAAAATAATCTAGTAGTAAATCATCTCCAAGGATTTTCTTCACCACCATAACGGCTGGTGCAGCATGGACCCAGGGAAGAGCAAGCTAACGTGCTGAACCACCTCTGTGCACTGTGCACAGTTACATTATTCTTGCGGGAGAGTTCACATCAGAACCTCTTTCTGATGCTTGAGGCATCTGCCCAGTTTATGAAATCAGGGCAGATGCCATTCTTCCCAACACCTCTTGTAACTCACATGTGAAAATGTGTGTAAAGAATGCAAATCACTAAATTGTCCATGTGTAAACACATACATGTGTGATCACTGCTCACTTGAAGACACTCTAGCCACCCTTTATCCACAGCATGGTACACTCCAGTTGACACTTGAAACCACAGATAGTGATGAACCCTGCATATGTGATACTAAATGTTTTCTTACATATATCTATAATAAAGATTAACATAAATTAGTCACAAGAGATAACAATAACAAAAAACAGAGCACTCATAATAGTACACTGTAATAAAGTTGTATAAATGTGATATCCCTCAAGATAAGAAGCATACAGAGGTTGGACAAATAGGTAATTCACGTCCCACCTGGGGTATAGCGGGACAACACAAGATTTCATAGTACTATGATCTATACTGTCGCTTAAAATTTAAGAATTGTTTGAGGATATCCATTTAATATTTTCAAAGTGAGATAACGTCAAGTAATTGAAAGCTGGGAAAGTGAAAATTGCAGGTAAGGGGACATTGCTCTGTAGAATATTTCCAACACATAAACCACTTCTTGGCAAAGCTGTCACAGTTAATATTGCTGCCAGTATGTAGTCTCTAGCATTTGACTGCTTGCATCCAATGTCATGTCTATAAAATCCATTGACATTTTGTTACAAACCAATAGTTTATTTTTATGTAAATGAATAGATTTCCCTTGTCTACTTAAAATGGAATTCATATGGTGAATGGATGGTGATTTAGTTATCTCTTATTTGGGGGCTATTACAAGGAGATTTGCTTTTCAGTAAGCCTAGTACAAATTTCTCTTGGCTATATAGCAGGAAATATAGGTCATAGGGTTTGAGTGTGGTTAGCTTAAGTGAATACCAGCAAATGGTCTTCTGAAGTGATTGTTTCGATTTCTTTTTGCACCAGCAATACAATAGCAAAATGAGAATTTAAAATAGTCTTAATCTTTGTAGGTATTTAGCACTGTTATTTTTTTTCATTTTGATATTCCTGGTAGGAATTCCATGTTTAATTATGTGCATATACATATTTAAATGAGTATATATTGAAGACATGATCAGAAGGAACACAGAATTTGTTCAAAGAGTTATAGAAAAATAGAAATGTTTATAATCATTTAGAAAAAGAACACTAATTAAGCTTCAAACTTGATTAAAGTCAATGAAAGCACAATCTGCAGAGATACCTTTTCTGAAGGAAATAATTCTTACATTTGCAGAAGTTTTTCATTTTCCTTGCTCGCTATGGGAAAATTTGAGTGTCAGATTTGACACATACCTAGGTATTATTGACTGAGTGTTTAGGTCAAACATGGTTCTTACCTAGTGCAAGATCATATACAGTCCTGCATCTGGTGTCAGGAGAAAAGTGCATATATAATGATGTGTGGGGTGGGGGAGTGTCTAAATCCAAGTTAGAACATGTTTGCCTTGCTTCATGCTAATATTAAAAGCTTTATCTCCCTCTTTGGATCTGATGGCACAAGGTTCCAGTCATAAAGCTCTACATATGACTATACTGCTTTTATTTATTAATCCTATGTTGGCAAACTCCACAAGGAAAACCAAGCAGGAGTAGTCTGGGGTGATCACTACAGTTATGACTTAGAATGGAGTCAGGATCCATTCAATGCACCCAGATATATGACAAGATTCTTCATCAAACAAGCAACCTGAGGGTGCAGTGAGGACATGATTTCATGCAGCAGGCCGACCCTGTGGTCAGCAGTTGACTTTCCAGTGCATTAGATGGTGCAGTATGAAGATTGGTGACTTCTACCCAGGAACCAGGGAAATTAGTTGCCCAAGGTAAGCGTCATCTTCCTTTAGATGTTATTCAGGGTGCTGAAAACCTAAGCAAGTGTTAACTGATGATTATCAAAACCCTCAGGAGATATAAAAAAATGTAACTCTGGGTATGTGAAGACTAAGAATAAAGAGAAGTGTTTAAGCTTTACTATAATCCTTTGGTCTAACAGCTTTAATTGGTTTTGTGGACTTTAAAATATTTTTATTTTATGTTTGTCTTATGAGCTTCCAGAATTAATGAGCTGTGATTTTTTCTTTTCTTTCTTTCTTTCTCTCTCTCTCTCTCTCTCTCTCTCTCTCTCTCTCTCTCTCTCTCTCTCTCTCTCTCTCTCTTTCTTTCTTTCTTTATTATGTATACAGTGTTCTGTCTGCACATATCCCTGCAAGCCAGAAGAGGGCATCAGATCTCGTTACAGACGGTTGTGAGCAACCATGTAGTTGCTGGGAATTGAATTCAGGACCTTTGGAAGAGCAAGCAGTGCTCTTAACCTCTGAGCCATCTTTCCAGCCCTATGAGCTGTGATTTTATACTCATTACATTTTGAAAGGCTTTTTATCAGATTTCAATTAGTGTTAAATGTTTGAAAACGTATAATGGATTAAATTTATAAGATTTTTGTTACCTGTGTGAATGAATATGGGATTATTCAGGGGAATGTTGCCTTTTAAAAAAATGCCAACTGACTAACAAATTAAAAATGATTATTAATTGAACATTAAACCATTAGTAATCACTAAGGATACGTTTTTCTCATATGCTAAAGCTCCTTGAACATTTTTTTTTAATCTGTGAACTACCTGCTCCGAGCTTCATGGCCTCAGCAGCATTAAGCTCATTTCTATTCCTGGTGACCTAATTATGAATTATTAAAAGCATACGGAACATACCTTGTGCACTACATCCAGTTGTTGACACATAGAACCCATACTCAGAACATCTGTTCTCTCAACCAATACCATTCAGCTCTCAGGGAAACATCTCTCTCATGTGTTGTCCTATGTCAGGAAATAAAATAGAATATAGATACGGGGGTGGGGGTGGGGTGGGAGTGGATCTATCAGTAAAGCGTCATAGTGAGGACCTCAGTTCAGATCCCCAGCGCCCACAGGAAAGGCCAGGTACAGCAGTGAGAACCTGTAATCTACTGGAGAAGTAGAGGTGGGAGGATCGTGAACCAGTTGGTCATTTAGCCCAGCCAAATTGACAAGTTCAAGGTTCATAAGGAGAGTAAGAAAGGCACGTAACAACAACCTCTAGCCTCCACATGCATGTGCAAATATCACACACACACACACACACACACACACACACACACATACACATACACACACACACACACACACACCACTCACATTATGGATTCTGCTACTGAGTTTGCCAGACCTCGTAGCTTCATGCTTCCAGGGGAACCTGAGAGATGAGTAGTGAATGTCTTAGTTACTTTTCTTCTGCTATGAAGAGACACCACGACCCAGGCAACTTATAAAAGAAAGCATTTAATGGAAGGCTGGCTTACAGTTTCTGAGGGTAAGCATATGACCATCATGGTGGGGAGCATGGGAGCAAGCAGGCAGGCATGGTGATGGAGCGGTAGCTGAGAGCTCCCGTCTTATCTGCAAGCGGGAAGGAGAGGGAGAGCTAACTGGGAATACCTTGAGTTTTGACACCTCAAAGCCCACCCTTAGTGACACACCTCCTCCAACAAGGCCACATCTCCTCCAACATGGCTACACCTCCTCCAACAAGGCCACGCCTCCTCCAACAAGGCCACACCTCCTAATCCTTTCTAAGCATTTCCACCAACTGGGGACCAAGCATTCTAACATGAGTATATGGGGGCCATTCTCATTCAAACCACCACGGTAACTAAAAAGGCAAGTGCTTTTGCTAAATTTGTCCTCTCTCAGCGCTAAACTAGTTAATACTTGCACCAGAAAGCATAATTTTCAAGGAGCGCCCCTTTTTCTAATTTCTGCCCATGTTGCTGAACATACGACTGGATGTTATAACAAGTTAGTTTATGGTATGCAGCAATTTCACACAGTATCTAAAATTTTCTGTCAGTGTTGAACAATTCAATTTTGTTCTTAAGATTGCTTACAGGATCTAAAGATGGCTCAGTGGTAAAAAAAACAAACACAGCCCTCGCAGGGGACCCTGCTCAGTTCCCAGCATCAACATCAGGAAACTCACAACTACCTATAACTCCAGCTCTAGGACATCTGACACCCTCTGCTAGCTTCTGTAGGTACCGCAGTCATGTTTACACACACTTACACACACTGTGTGTGTATATATATGTATATATATATTATATGTATATAATATATAATAATATATATTATTTTAAGGTGTGTTACTTTTGTTTATGTTGCATTTGTTTAACTCTGTGAAGCTGTGTTCCTGTGCCTGTCTAAAACACATGCTTGATCTAATAAAGAGGTGAACAGCCAATAGCAAGGCAGGAGAAAGGATAGGTGTGGCTGGCAGACAGAAAGTATAAATAGAAGGAGAAATCTTGGAGGAGAAAGAAGCATGAGAGAGAGGAGAGGAGGACGCAAGGGGTCAGCCACCCAGCCATCCAGCTACACAGCCAGACACAGAGTAAGAAGGAAAGAAAAGGTATACAGGAATAGAGAAAGGTAAAATCCCAAAAGACAAAAGATAGACAGGGATAATTTAAGAAAAGCTGGCTAGAAACAAGCCAAATTAAAGCCAGGCATTTATAATTAAGAATAAGCTTCCATGTGTGATTTATTTGGGAGCTGGGTGGTGGGCTCCCAAAAAAGAGCTTAAACAACTAACAATAACACATACACAGACACACATACACACAAACACATACACACATATACACACACATACACACACCACATACACACAAACACATACACACATATACACACACATACATACACACATACACACACATACACCACACACACACACACACATACATAGACACAGTTTAAAATAAAATAAATCTTAACTTTTTAAAAAGATTATACCTCTTAAGTCTACACATATTATCATTAAGGGTAGTGTCAACCCCATCTAGAAAACAGGTATGAAACTGGAATTGTTTTTATAAAGATAAGTAATACAGTTTAGTTAAAATTTCAAACCATTGAAGTTTCATTTTAGTGCAAATAATTTAGTTTACAATTTTATTAATTATAAACATAATTTTTTACACTTACGTGTGTGTGTGTGTGTGTGTGTGTGTGTGTGTGTGTGTGTGTGTGTGCATGTGTGTGTCGTGGTGAGTCTGCAGAAGTCAGAGAACAACTGTGGAAGGTGATTCTCTCCTTTCACCATGTCGGTTCTGGAGAATAAGCACAGGTTATTAGCCTTGGTGGCAAGCACCTTTACCTGCTGAGCCAGCTTTCTGGCCTTGCCTGTATATACTTTAACTAATGATAAAATAGAAACATTGTTTCACTTTACCGCTTATTGTGATAAAATGTTCTGAATAAAGTAATTTTTTTCTTTTGTAATTCTTAGGGTATTCCCAGGGCTTTGAGCATGCTAGGCAAGTGTTCTGCCACTGGTCAACATATCAGCCTGGGAATTAACTTTTTGAAGACAATATTATAATAATTCTCATAGTTTATATTATCATTTATTTTAATTAAATGTAGATTAAATTACAATCAAATTCCAAACAACCTGAACACAATTCTATTTCAATACTACATAAATGAAAATCACTATTAATTAAGAATAAAGCAGGAATTAATAATTTAGGCTTCATTATGTAAAAATAAACCTGTACTTTTGGATCTGTCTAAAGATGAATCAGTTTGGTAAAATACACTTCAAAGAAGGGAAAGGTAAGAGAAAAAAACCACAGGATGCCTTTGAGGAGTTTTCAGCTTAAACTTTTTAAAATGAGGAAAACCACATTTTATAAATTTTTAGAAGTTGTTTAATGAAAGTTTAATTCCTGACCAGATTAATGACAACAAGCAAAAAAAATTCTCATCAAATGCACATCTTTATTAGCTCAGACAAAATCCCTAATCTTTACTGAAGGCAGCTTTATTCCAAATGATTAGACATCATCAACACACTTTCAACTGTTGGACTGAAAAGCCAGAATCAACAGGAACCAACAGGAATTAAGCCCACACCAACAGAGAAAAATCAACTCCGTGTTCTTCAAAGCACACCATTCACCAGGTATAATGATATTTATCTGGCATTAATAACACAAGAGTCAAAGAAGACATTGGATTTTCTAGACTCAGTAGAAATTATTTTCAAAGTTAATTAATGATCCAGCACAAAATAATTTTAAGTAGAAAACATGTCCCTTTTAAGGCTATCGCATTCAAATGGGGATAATTCCCTGAATGGGTAATTTAATTGAAAAATTGAATATAATGTTTATCTACAGCAAGGGTAAAAGTCAGAGCAACAAATTTTATTGTGGATATTGCCAAGCTAACAGAAAAAGTAATCAGAGATGTAGAAATCATTAACTTTACTACTCTATACCAATTAAAAATTTTACAAGTCTGAAATTTTAAAAATTTCACTTGAAATTTTAGTTACAAATTCCAAATTATAGATAAGAAACTAGTTAGCCCGAACTTGTTGCTGTAACAAGACACTTAACATGAATGACTTAGCAGGAAATAAGGATTATCTTGGTTCACTGAAGTTTCACTCTCTGAAGTTTCTGTCCATGGGTGGTTGGCTCTGTTGTTTTAGGCCTGTGGCAAAGCAGAATGCCATGGTGAGGTACATATCTGCCCACTTCACAGCCACTGAGAAGGAGAAAGAGCAGGAGGGATCATGGTCAAGACCTGACCTTCAAGGCCACACTCTCAGCTAACTACATTCTCCAGACAGACCCACCTCTCAATAGTGCTATGGATTATGAGCCCATCACAGGGTTGAGCTAAAGCTTAGGTCAAAGCTCTCATGATCCAGTCACATACCCCAAAAGCTCCAGAAGATTACAGAGGGAATCCAGCATTCAACATGAGTGCTTGGAGGGATAATTCTTACCAAAGCTACACAAAGATTTTAACAATGCTATCAATATGGCTGTTAATAAATATGGTAGAACATAGAATTTTGGCCAGAAAGTCTAGGCATATTCTTTGTCACATATATGATAGTAAGAATTTATTACCATGAGATGAAGTCAAACTGTGTCAACAATAATGAAATTCTTTGAAACAATTTAGGGATTAGACCAACTGTTTCTATCAGCTTAAATGCCAAATGATTTTCTGGAACTTATATCAAATGTGATTTTACAAACCACTCAGACGAAAGAACAAGTGTGCTGAGGAAAATCTGTCAAATCAATTCTTTGTTTGTTTTTAATCCAAACAATAAGTAAGTGGTCCTAAAAGAAGAGCAGGGACATTCTCCGAAGAACTCTGCTAGAAAATAAAACTTGAATTTTTATCTTTTACAGTTTCTTGGTATGGAACATTGTATACTATCAAAAGCTTCCTAAAAACAAAGCAAAGATACCTCATCACCAATTTCAGTTGGATTGTTTCAATTTTTTAAAGCCATTCAAAGACCTCAGTGGAACGAAAGTTTCACCAAATTAAAATCAGAAAGAAACTAACGATTTAAACCATAGCAGGAAGGTATCCTTGGTAGCATGCAGGGTACCTTCCTGTACCAAAGCACAAAAGGGAGAAGGCTTTGTGTAGGCGCCAGCTCAACTTCTCCATGCCAGAGAGTTGTATAGGTGCTGTCTTCAGCAATGGGGCCTGACCATCAGTTTGTGAAGAGAAACCCATAGTCTTGGCAAAACCAAGTTGTTTGGAGATTCCCATAGGACCTCTTTGGCCAAGAGCTCAAACCAGATGTAACCCAGTCATGGTACTGGAAGCTTCCTTTGGTGACAAGAGATGTCTAATTTGGGCTGTGTCTCCCCTTTTTATTTGGCTATTTCATTTATGTTGTTGGTTGTTTTTGCTCTTTTGGGGTTGCCCACCATCCATCTCTCAAATAAATCACACATGGAGGTTTATTCTTATTTATAAATGCCCGGCCTTCGCTTTTCTTGTTTCTTGTCAATTTTTCTGAACTTTAAATTATCCCATCTACCTTTAGCCTCAGGGCTTTTATCTTTCTCTATTCTTATATACCTTTTCTTTCCTTCTTACTCTGTGTATGGGCTGTGTAGCTGGGTGGCTGGCCCATGGAGTTCTCCTCTTTCTCTAGCTACCTTCTTCTTTTTCCTCCCAGATTTCTCCTTCTATTTATCCTCTCTGCCTGCCAGCCCTGCCTATTTCTTTCTCCTGTCTCTCTATTGGCTGTTGAGCTCTTTATTAGACCATCAGGTGTTTTACACAGGAACAGGAGCATGGCTTCACAGACTTAAACTAATGCAATATAAACAAAAGTAACACATCTTAAAATAATATTCTACAACAATTTAATAACATATATATTTCATATATATATGAAAGCTTCTAATGTATTAGGGTTTCATACCACCCCTCAAATGCCCCTAAGTTTTAGCTGTCTTTTCCTATATTCTTCCCCTCATCTCCCTTTCTTCTCACCCTCCCCACTTGGTCCCCCTGTTGCAGCCCCTACCATCCATTCATAACTATCTATTCTATTTCCCTTTCTTAGGGAGGTCCATCTGACCCTCTAGTCCCTTACTCTATACTTAACCTCTGTGATTCTATGGACTGCAGCTTGGTTATCATTGACTTAGGTAATATCCACATATAAGTGAGTACATTCCATATTTGTCTCTCTAGGTCTACATTACCTCACTCAGGATGATTTTTTTCCTAGTTCCATCTATTTACCTGTGAATTTCATTATTTCATTTTTTAATAGCTGAGTAATACTCAGTAGTATTGAGTAATGCACAGCTGTTAAATACATCATTAAATAATCGAATAAATGTACCACATTTTCTTTATCCTTTCTTTTCTGTTGACAGACATCTAGATTATTTCCAGTGTCTGGCTATTATGAATAGAGCAGCAATGAACTTGGTTGAGCAAGTGTCTCTGTGGTAAGATGAAGCATTCTTTGGGTATATGCCCAAGAATGGTATAGCTGTATCTTGAGATGGATTGATTTTCATCTTCCTGAGGAACTATCCTATTGATTTTCACAGTGGAGATACAAGTTTGCACTCCAAACAGCAATGGATGAGTATTCTCCTTATTCCACATCCTCACCAGCATGAGCTGGCATTTGTTTTATTGACCTTGGCCATTCTGACTGTTGAAGGTTAAATCTCGAAGTAGTTTTGGTTTTCACTTCCCTGATGACTAAGGATGCTGAACACTTAAGTTTCTAAGCCATTTGAGTTTCCTCTTTGGAGAATTCTCTATTTAGATCTGTACCCTATTTTTAAATTGGATTATTTGTTTTCTTGATGTATAGTCTTTTTAGAGTTCTTTATATATTTTGGATATTATCCTCTATCAGAGGTATAGCTGGTAAAAACCTTTTCCCATTCTGTAAGCTGCCACTTTGTCTGAATGACAGTGTCTTTGCCATACAGAAGTTTTTAAATTTCATGATGCCCCATTCATTAATTGTTGATCTTAGTGCCTGTGCTAATGGTGTTCTATTCAGAAAGTCTTTTCCTGTGCCAATGAGTTCAAGACAATTCACTGCTTTTTCTCCTGTCAGGTTTAGTGTATCTGGCTTTTATGATGAGGTCTTTGATCTAGGCTATCATCTTAGAGTCTATAGAACATCTCTCAGGGCCTTCTAGATTTTTGGCTCCATGAGAAGTTGGATGTTATTCTAATAGTTTTGCCTTTATATATTACTTGGTCTTTTCCCCTTGCAGTTCTTAACATCCTTTATTCTGTACATTTACTGTTTTGATTATTATGTGCCAAAAGGAATTTCTCTTCTGGCCCAGTCTATTGCTTTGTATGCTCCTTTTGCATTGATAGGCATCTCCTTCTTTAGGTTAGGAAATTTTCTTCTATAATATTTTTGCAAATATTTTCTGTGCCTTCGACCCAGGTTTCTTCTCTTTCCCCCATTCCCCCATTAGATTTGGTTTTGTCAGTGTCCCAGATTTCTTGTATGTTTTGTGCTAGGTTTTTTTAGATTTAACTTCTTCTTTGACTGAGGTATTCATTTCTTTTATCTTGTCTTCAATGCCTAAGATTCTCTCTTCCATCTCTTGTATCATGTTGGTGTGGTTTGTCTCTGAGTTTTCTGTTCAACACCCTAAATTTTTCATTTCAAGATTTCCCTCACTTTGGGCTTTCTTTATTGAGTCTATTTTCACTTTCAAGTCTTGAAGTGTTTCATTCATTTCCTTCCATGGTTTGTTTGCATTTTCATAGTTTTTTTTTTTTAAAGAGATTCATTCATTTCCTCTTTAAGGACCTCCATCATATTCATAAAGGCTGACTTAAGGTGCTGTCTTCTTGCACTTCACCTGTGTTGCCATACTTAGGGCCTACTGTGATAGGGTTGCTGGCATGTAGTGGAGACATATTGTTCAGACTGTTATTGATTGTGTTTTTATGTTGGTATCTAGGCATCTGGTTTTTGGAAGATTATAATTCTAAATGCTGCTACCTGGTCTTGTCTTTGTTGGGTGGGTGTTTTGTTTGTTTCTGTTGCCCTCTCTGGTTCTTAGGAGAGTGTGGTGGCTGTGTGCTCCCTGGTAGGGAATTCTTGGATCCTGATAGTGTGGCCACTGGAAATTACAGGTAAAATGTGTTTCTAGTTATAGGGATGTACTGAGGTAGAGGTGTTGAGGGGGGTCTATGGGATGGAGGAAAGCAAGATGTTTCTCCAGCATCTGCTTAGTCTCCTGGGTATTAGGGGCAGAGAGTAAGGAGAGGCCTCAGTAGGTGGTCTACTGCAGAGCTGAGGATGAGACTTGGGGGTTGGACTTGGAGGAATGGATGGAGAAGTGAAGATCTGCATTTGGCCTGCTTCCCTGGCTGGAGATTGCCAGGGATTGCTTGCTGGAGTTGGGGGACTGGGATAGATCCAGGGGCTGAGGAGAGAGGTTAGGAGGAGAATATCTGTGTGATCCCCTGGAGATGGGGACAAGAGAACATGGGAGGCTGCAGCAGGTGCTCTGCTGCAGAGATAGAGATGAGACTGGGGGATTAGATTTGGAGGAGAGGAGGGATATGGAAAGATCTGCAGTTAGCCCACCTGCTTCCCTGGCAATAATATTCTGGCAACTTTTAAGTCACTTAAGAAGCATGACTTATGTTGTTTTAATTTTTGTTATGAGAGTGCATTTGTCGAGGTTGCAGAGAAAGACATTTGGTTTAATGACTTTTTTTTTTAAGCATTCAGGTATGTGAAGCATGCGTCTCATTAGCTTGTTCACTTGCAACACTTCTCATGAACGTGAAGTCTGCTCTTCAGAAGAAAGGCATCCCCAAGAGGTCCTCCATGCTGGCACTTATGCCACCCCACAGCACATACCTAACAGGAAGTGAAATGAGATTCATCTCATCCCCCTGCATTGATCAAGTATATCTATAGTATAAGGAATGCAGCCAAGTTGTGCCAGACATCTCGCTCCACACCCGGCAAGTGGAGGGCCAAGTGGACCGTTGACCCTAACACCTACATACCCTGCCTGTTTCTCTAAAGAGAAGAACTTTTTATTGCAAGAATTCACAGACACGGTGGTTCTCCTTCCACCAAGCCATCAGAGGGGAATTCCAAGAGAATGCCTGTGCATTGCAGGATGCAGGTGTCCCACTTCCTCATGGGGTTGGCCCAGCTGCTGGAAGTCATCAGCTTGTCACACCACCTCAGAGAAGCAGCTGGTGAGAGCTCTTAGGAGAACCCGGAATTCTGGATCCATCGGAGAACTTGGTGCTGTCCCTGGATTTGTGAATGTGTGTTCTTACACGTGTAGATGACAAGCTTCTTATGAAAAACGATGAACGCAGAAACTAGCCCAAATGGTCCAGGACAGAAGCAAGATGGGAATGGAAAGAACTGGAAAAGTCCACATTTCTAACATTCAGCATGGCAAGGATAATGGCGTTCTCATGAGACCAGTGTGGGCAGCTGGGTTCCAGCTGTCTTGAAGGAAACTTTGCCTTGGAGCTGATGGCACTGAAGGACTCCAGACAGAGTCATCTCCTAAGGGCTGGCACTTGTGGTGTGAGTCCAAGATGGCCGTCTCTTCAAGTCCTTGCTTCTAGGTATTCACACTCCCACAGTCCCTGGTCCCCTTCCTTATAAAACTAAATCTAAACATTTAGCAGGAAAGAGTATGCCACATAGAGATTGGGTCATAAAGGGATAGTATGTATATTTATTGCTGTGCTTTCGGTATCAATCTCTCAGATCTGTCCTCCAAGGGCAGCACACACCTCTCCTTGCAAGAACTCACAGGGTTCATGGTTTTTCTTCCACTGAGCTCTTTGAGGGAACTCAAGAATGAATCTGGCTTTATAGGGAGGCCATGATGCCAGCCTTTACTTCTTTACATATACAGAACATGCCATATATGTGCCACATCATGAACAAAGGTATGCCTTAGAAAGCCACGAGCTAATAAACTGAGCCCCACCCCTCAGCAGCTCCTTGATCAAACTAGAGCTTCTATTTAAATCATCTAGCCTCTAGCCGAGCAGTGGTGGCACACACGTTTAATCCCAGCACTCGGGAGGCAGAGGCAGGCAGATCTCTGTGAGTTCGAGGCCAGCCTGGGCTACAAAGTGAGTTCCAGGAAAGGCGCAAAGCTACACAGAGAAACCCTGTCTCGAAAAACCAAATATAAATAAATAAATAAATCATCTAGCCTCAGTTCAGACCTGATTACTGTATCCTAATCTAACAGCTGGACTCCAACATCATGAGAGACTGTGGCCCCCAACCACCCAGCTAATTCATTCCAAATTCTTCATTCTCAGCAACACAAGGACATGAATGTTTGTTGTCTTAAGTGACTAAATGAAGAGATCGTTTGCTGTGTAGTGGTGGAAACCAATTGATACACCTGTGTGAGGTGGTTAAGCTCTGAAGATGGAAAAGAAATCAATCACCAACTGTGCCTTACAAATGCCTTTAGATGCCTGCCAGAATGCCATGCAGGACAGTAAACAAGAGGAAAAAAAAAACAGCACCAACTCAGCCAAAATAAGATTCGGTTTTCATTAAACCTGGTCCAAGACTTGGCCTGGGGAAGCCCAGAAGGACATAAGAAAGTCTAGGAAGTAAGAGGAAAGGTAAGTGAAAAGAAAATTACTCCATCCTGTCGTTACCTCCGGAGTGCTGGGATTATGGGTGGACACCACCAAGCCCTGAGTTTTTGCAGTGCTAGGTGTGGAACCCAAGGCTTTCAAGCCCTGTACCAACTGAGCTACATTCCCAACCCAGAATCCAGGCCTCTTCACTGCTGCGGGTGCTTACACCACAGTTGAGTCCAGAGTTGGGGAGAAAATAAGAAAATAAGGTAACCAGAAGTTTTGATTCCAATGGTGTCATGGCTCAACTAGAGGATTTTGATTTCTTTTTTATTGTGGTAAAATATCCATAATGTAAAACTTAACATCATAACCATTTTAGGTACACAATACACATACACACTGCGACGCCATGCTAGCTGCCTCCTGTCTCCTGATCTTTCCCACATACTCAAAATTCTCGCCCTTCCAGACAGAAACTCTGAATTTCCTCACTCACTTCCACCCAGCCTTTGGCCACCATCACAGGGCGTTCTGGGGTTAGCTCCTTCAGATGCTTTATTTAAGCAGAATTGCTCAATCTTTGTCCTTCTTTGACTGGCTTTTTTTTTTTTTTCTTAAACTTTGTGTAATGTTCTCAACATTCATGTCCATGTTAAAAGTATATGTTCTTTTGAAGGGTGGAGACTCAATCTATTGTATAGACATGCTGCACCCTGAATAATTAACTCTCCACATGAGTCAAAGGCCCTTTAGAAATGACATTGAATATGTGGTTCCTATGATATTAAGACAGAGAGAGCCATGGCCAGGCCATCATCTTCCACGGTCTATGTATTCAGAGTTCAGAAATCTTGAAGAGTGTGTCTTCCTTTCCTGAATAATGATAATAGGATTTCTAGAATAAAGATGTTAATTTCATAATGCAAAATCCATTCACATCTATTCAATAAAATTTAGTCCTTTAAAACTATTGACCTTAAAAGTGCCATTTAAAAGAAAATATCAGTTCCAAACTTCTGCCCTGAGAAGCATAGAGAATGGTTCAACATGTTCTGTTGTTGGTTTGTTTGGTTGGTTTTGGATGCTTCAATTCTGTTTTTACAAATTACAGATGAATTTTACAATTCTAGTCTACGCACAAGACAGTTAGTTCTAGCCTAGCGGTGTGACATAAAAAGATTTTTCTTTATCTAACAAATTAGAACATATAAACATTTAGGGGGGTGAAACTTTCACCTACTTTAATATTTAGAGAGGTGATGAGACAGATCTCCCCAGGAGTGAAGACAGAAAACCATGCAGAAAGCAAACACTGACTCTGGAGACTTGTGAAGTAAAAGTACGGCATCAGCTGCCACGCTCTGTTTCCAGGGCAGAACCTTATGCCCTCGGGTGAAGTGGAAAGCGAGACCAGCCCAAGACTTTCTCAGAGGCCCAGATCAAAGGACAAAGGGAGCTTTAGTTCTGTGGCCTTGTCCAGGAGTGGCCTTGGCAAGGCTGGTTAGGGCTGGAGCCAGTGCCTCAAAGGAGTTCAAGTTGCAATTTCTGGGGACCCAACTTTCTCCCTGAGTTGTGGTTATCAATCTGTAGGCAGCTGTGTCTAAGATACCCCATGTTCTCTTTGCCATCATTGTCTGGCTTAGCTCCCTGCTGACCTTGACCATCCCCCACTCCACTTCCAAATAGCATGATGCTGAACTTCTTAATAGACTAGCTTGGCATAAGTCATCAGCTTATGCAAGACTGCCTGGTCCCAGCTATCACTTTTGTTTTCTTTATTTCTCATCCCTGGTCCTCCTACTTGACACCTTTTTGTCTGGGACCCTTATTTCTACAGGCTTGAGTCAGCTAGGGATGTACCTTACCTAGCACCCAGGAATCTTACCTGGATTCAATTCCTAGCATCACGAGTCTGGCCATGTTTATAATCTCAGTGTTTGGGAAGTGGAAGCAGGAGGATTATGAGTTCAAATGCATCCTTGGCCACAGCTCGAAGGCAACTTGGGCTACATGGGACCTGCCTGCCTCCCTAAGAATACCATCTACAATAAAGTTTCACTAATGCCTAATGAATTTTTCTGAGCCTGCATAGCCAGACACATTTTCTTGGAAAGCCCCTTTATGTTTCTCCCGAGGCTTTGGTTTTGGGGTGTCTGGATGTGTGTGGAAATGCAGAAGAGGTAAAAAGGAGCCTCGTGAGAAGTGACACCTTTTTATACTTTGCTACTAACTATGTTACGTTTCTCAGAATTTAACGAACTTGAAAGACTCAAGGCACTTTCTCAAGGCAGTGTTAAAAGAAGAACTAAAAACATTTATAAAGAAAGGCGAAAATCTGAACATAAAGAAATACAAACTAAGTTGGGATAGTACCTTATATTTGGAAACTCAGCCAAACCTAAAAAGTTTGATAAGATGTGCTTCTGTATGTGACAGTGTGAGAAAGCAGATACATGTAACACCCCAAATAGAACAATGAATTAGATTGCAGGATATCCTCAAAAGTCAAGTTGGGTGCAGTTATTGAAATTATAGGGCATGGGAAGGGGAGATGGCCCGGTAGAGTGTGTACTGCCCTTGCACAGGATGAGTTTAGTTCCTGGCATCCGTGTCTGGTGGCTCACAACTGGACACTTTCCAGCCTTGTAAGTACCTCCCTTCAAATCTACAGGCTCACATACGTACTCACTATAAATTAAATAAATTTCAGGTACAAATGTTTGGTTTACTATGTGTAAGATATATAATGTGTAACAAGCTAAGAGGACTTAAAACAGGAACAAACTGGAAGCTACCTAAAATGTAAAAATAAAAGGGACATTATCGATCATCCCCCCCAAAAAAAATCACGCTCATCATTTTCAGGGTTGAGGCTAGCCTGCCTGGGGTACTTTTTAGCCTTCTTTGAAGCTAGGCAAACTTACATATTTTAGCTCTCATCAAAGAGAAGTGAATGGAATTGGCATATATGAACCTGCTAATTTACCCTCTGAAAGACAGTTACTTTTTAGTCATTCTTGATTTTTCTGTTTCTAAAGCCATGGGGCTACCTGGTCAAGATGTCTTTACTTATATGGGTCCTGAATGATTTCATGGAACAGAACCCACTGACTAGTTCTGTGATGATAAGAAATATCTGTCAGATTTAAGCCAGAGATCTTGTATTCTCTTCACAGCTTAGTTCTTGACCTAAATAATACAGAAAGGGAGCGTGACACCACCATAACCAAATTCTAGAGCTGTGGTTCTCAACCTTCCTAATGCTGCAATCCTTTAATACAGTTCCTCATCTTGTGGTGACCCCCCAACCATATAATTATTTTCATTTCTACTTCATAACTGCAATTTTGCTACTGTTATGAATTGTAATACAAATATGTGTTTTTCCAATAGTCTTAGGTGACCCCTGCGAAAGGGTCATTCGACAGCTCCTCCCGCCAAGGGATTGTGACTCACAGGTTGAGAACCACTGATCTAGAATGTGGCATTGGTACAGTGAGGATGACGGGAAAAGAATCCTAACGAAGGATTGCCTAGACCAGGTTGGCTTGTGAACTGTTGGGGAGAGGGGGTTTTCTTGATTATGTTCATTGACGGGAAAAGACCCAGCCTAAAAGGGTGACACCATTCCCTGTGTTTAGGTTCTGGGAAGTATAAAAAGGAGAAAGTAAGTTGAGTATAAGCATGTAAGTGTTCATTCTCTCTCTGCCTTTAACTGGATGGAATAGCTGCTCCAAATTCCTGCCATCTTGACCTCCTCATAATGATGGATGGCAACCTGGGCTTATGACTGAAATAAACACCTTCCCCTTACCTTGCTTGTTAGGATATTTATCACAGCATTGGGAAATTAAAGTAAGATTGTAGGCAGAGTTTTCCTGTCCCACTGCCTGCTCCCAAATAACCGGCAGCTGCTTCCCAAATGACTAACTTGGAGACTTAATATAAATTATAAATGCTCAGTCAATAGCTCGGGCTTGTTACTAACTAGCTCTTACAACCTAACCCATTTCTGTTACTCTATGGGCTGCCCCAAGGCTGATGGCTTTTACCTCTATCCCATTTTGTATGTCCGACTCATTCTCTGGCTGGCTGGGGACTCCTCCAACTCTGTCCTTTCTCATCCTCATCATTCTCAGTTTGGCTTTCCCACCTAACTTTATCCTGTTCAGCTATTGGCCAGTCAGCTTGTTGATTAAATCAATCATAGTGATGTATATTCACACAGTGTACAGAAAGATTATTCCACAGCATAGGACAGTGGGAGATGACAGAAGCCCAGACATTTCACACTAAAAGTCTGATGACCCTATTGTCACATTTGGTAAAAGTGTCACCTACAATAACTGAAATCATAGGCCCTTTCTGTTACTTCAATGGAGGCCATTGGAAGTCATGAGAATATTGAGATGTAGTGGCTGTCTTGCTATTTGTACAAATTTTTCCTTTAAAGTAAAGAATAAAGACAAGACATGGCAAGATTACCTACCAGCAGGGATGAGCAAAAATAGAAATCTAGAGGATGAGACAGGTAAGGTTTGATAGGACAACTGATAATACATCCTAAACTGAGAAAGAGAAAATTATTGCATGTAGGCCTTCTCAGGGGCCTGTTAATAAACTCTTCAGCCAAAGAGAGGAATTCTTGGGCAAAGAGATCTGTCTTCCTACACAACCTAATTTTTTTCAGGTGACCTCAAGGTACCTGTCATTCAAAGAAGAAAAGAAATCTGTCAAAAGAAAAACATATAAGAGGGAGACGTGTCCTGCTAAAGATGTGGGTACAGAAAAGAGCTGTGGGAGTCTTCACTGGCTCATGTAGCCAACAGGAAGCATAGCCACACTGCCTGGATAGGGGATGCTACAAAACACCTCATCTGCCCAACGCTATTGCCTTTACAAGATGTGATTGAAGCTGTTTAGGTTTAACAAAAGATTAGGACAGCTCATAAAATTACCTCAGTGGAGAAGCAAGGAGAGGGAGAGGAGGAGAATGGAGGGGGGAGGGAAAAAGAGAGGAGGGGTCTTTTCCTACTCTGAGAGCCTTACTAATCTGTCTCCATATAACTGGTTGCTGTTGTACATGGAATGCTTCTGCCATGCTAACAGTAGACTGGGCACATGGCAGCAGGATGGCTCCTGTCTTTCATATGTAGATCTTATACAGTGGACTTGGAAATATGCAACCCCAGCTGCACAGACAGAGATGATGATGAAGAAGGGATGTAGGAGACTCTTGACTCTCAGAGACAAGCCTGGCCACCTGACCAGAGGGATACAACTAAACCTTGTAGTGATTAGATCTCCTTTCTCTTTGTTCCCTTCACTGTGAAGTCTGGTCCCTAGAGATGCATGTAAAACACATCTCTGAGCTGTCAACCTGCTGCCTTCTCAGTGGTTCTGAATTCGGTGCACCTGAAAGATTCAGTTCATGGACTCTGTGGCAGGCAATACAAACTCTGGTATTCCAGTTACGGGAGCAAGGGGACCTGATGTCAGTTAAGTGTGGGTTCTTTCGTGAGAAACACAGAGTTGTATGATGAAACATTCAGGAAGCCGGCAGCGCTGGCCACACAGAAGCATGACGGGCGATAGAAGCCAAACCAAATATAGATGTGTTCACTCCCCTGGGAAATCACTGTTCCCCCCAAAGCACGCCAACATGCCAGGTTTTGAGGAGTTGCCTGTGACTCTTGGCTGACAGAGTCCTAAGACTGCTCAGCCTCAAAGAAAGGAAGCCCACGCTGCCAGTCAATACCGCTGAGTTACTTTTCTCCTTGTGGCGACGACAAAATGCCCGTCCACCGCGACTTTAAAAGGACAGGTTGACTTTCGCAGTTCGAAGGAACAGCCCGTCGTGGCGGGGCAATGGTAGAGGCAAGAGTGGAGACACTTGCTTTCAGGACTCGGAGAGAGATGAATACTTGGGTTCAGCTCGTTTTTATTCAGTGTTGCCGCCTCGGCCCATGTAATGGTGCCGCCACATTTAGAGTGGGTCTCCTTACCTGACTTCACCCAGTCTCTAGGTAACTAGAGGTTCTCACAAGCTGACAGTATTAACCCTCCCAGCTACACAAGGATTCAATCCCTACTGCATAGACACTTAGTCATGAGCACATTGAGGAAAAACTGATGGGTCTGGGAAAGAGACGGAATGGGTCCCGTTTTCGGGGTGAACCCCCTGGCTCACGGATCCTAAACACCCTGCAGTCCATTTGTGCCACAGAATTAGCGACCAGGAGAGAACCAGGATATACTAAAAGCAAAAGAAGAACTGCTTTGAAAAATAGGAGTGGCACTTTTGGTACTCAACCAAGGGCGGACCCAGGGTGTGTTCTGACTAGGGACAGGGGAGGGGATTTTTGAAAAATCAAGAAGATAGGGAGCGTAATCCTGAGTCACTTGCTTCGAGACTTGGGGTTGGCCCATAGGGGCTGCAGAGAGAAGGCTGCAGGGTAGGGCTGTTTTATGGCAACTGGAAGCATGCAATCTCACAACCAGCCAATTCTGGAAAGGCAGGGAGTTGTTTAGTCACGCACACTCAGCCAATTTACATTTCAAAATGGCAGTGTGAGCATCACGATGGGGTCCATTTGGCTTTTCGTAAGTTCCAAAGGACATGGTTGCATCCAGTCATGAAATGCTCCTCCTGCTTCATGGCGTGAAAGAACAAAGCACATCCACTCATGACGGGACACTCACATCACGTGATCACATAGGATCCCACAGGCAGGCTTCCAGCCTTCCTCGGTCCAGTGAATAAGCCAGTTGCATTTTCCAGACTAATTATTTGCTGGCAAAGGTGGGTAACAAACGGTCTTGGCTACTATCAAAGCTTGCCACAGACTTCCTGCTTGGAGTGCTGCCCGCTGCTGCCTCCTTTCTTAATTTCATACAGACATCCAGAGTAAGATTTCTAAAACTAGGACAGGGCTGAAATCAAATCCTTCATTCACCCCATCACAGTTCTTTATACATGTCCAATAAATACCAAACATGCCAGGTCTAAACCACAATGCTTACACACAGAGCAAAAGAGAAGACCTTGTTTATCCTTTGACTCTCAGAAACGGATGTTTGCTCCCACAGAGACTTAAGGGGCTCCAGTTTCAGAGTGAGAATTAAAAATCTGTCATCAGTCAGCCACTCTTTAGACAAAGCTGTTCATTTTTTTTTTTTTTTTTTTTTTACCAAAACACAAATACACTTGATTCATAAAGAGGAAGAAAATTCCCTTCTTGGACAGATGACGGTAAAACCTTGGCCCCAAACTGACTCAATATTGTTTATATAAATATTATGAGTTCCTTGACTGAAAAGAAAGTGAAGATGTTATCTATTTTTAAATGGAGTTTGTAAAAACTATAACTTCAAATCCCTTGCTTTTACTTGAGTTTTTAAGTTCAACTAATGCATTTTTTTTCTGACTCCGCTTATGAATCTGGCTGCTGTTAACAATCACTCTTGAGAAAGCTTCTATCATTTTCTTACTTTAAATATGCATGAACTTGGAGTTTTTAGATTCCATGCTTTTCGGTGTTTCGCCAAAGAACAGAAGAGTCATCGGGAACTGTAGGACATGTGATCTTTAATCTACTTGGAGGCGACTGAGTTAACTTGTCAGCACTTCAGAGATGCCAGCAGAGGACAAGAGACTCCCGAGTCTGACAAAGGTCCTTTGGAGGCACAAGAGAAGGGCCGTCTTGACGCAGTTCACTGTGCAACAAACACATCTAGATCGAGGCCTAAATATCATGCGTTAATTACTTCTAGCGTGTTGTCCTGAGTGATATCCAGGAATAACAACAAAAAAGCACGAGGTAAAACCAAGGACACTTGTATTTGAAAAAGAGAGGCTTTAGCTAATAATAATGTAGATTAATGTAATGTAATGACGAGTGTGTGCTGCTAACATCTGATGCTATTAACGGGGGAAATCATGTGTGTGGTATATGTGAGCTCTTCGATCTACCTTCACAGTGATCTTTGAAACTTTTCTGAATTAGTTTGTTTATTTGCTTGTTCAAGAAGAGTATTTGAAACATATCAAATGAGAGCCAGGACATATTTTACTTATATCAGAACCATTTAGAAAATTGGAGCCAGCCGGCTGAAGGTTGGAAAGGCTGGCACGGGAGTGGTTGAACCTCCTGCTGACCCCTGGTTCTTTCTTACCGGTGGGGAAGAAAGATGTGCGAATAAACTGCAGCAACGTCTGCCCGCAGGTGGCAATTTCAGCCACTGCTTCCGTGGCAATAATTAGAAGAGTCTTACCCCAAAGACTCTGAGAATGAACAGCAGCTAACCACCGAAAGCAGAGCTGAAACTACTTGGAAAGTGAAACATCTTTATGTCTAGAGGGAACCAGGTCGCCTTGGTGGCTGGATTCTCAGGGGATTTCTTAGTGAAGTGTCATTGTCGACACCGGGGCTCTGGTTTACCACAGGGCATGGCTCTTTGGGGGAGCCTCTTTTCTTTTAGCAGACAGCCACCTCCACCTTACCAAACAGGAACCCTTTTCTGCAGACGAGACCCATCTCCTTGAGAGACAAGAAAGAGAGCCGAGGACCATTGCCAGTGGTGTGCATCCTCAATAGCCCTTTATACCTGACTTCCTGCCCTGTTCACAGCCACAGGAGAAGGAGCTGGGGAAAAGCAGGTTACAACACAGGAAAGTGGGCCCACCTCCATAGGCCCATTCTTTCTGCAACGATTTGTGTTTCTAACTGGTCCCGAGGTGATGGCGGAAGCCCTGGTTGAGCCCCACTTTAAGATCTACCGGTTCTGTTGATCACCAGAGCAACTTTCGGCTTTCATTGTTAGTTAAATCCATTCGTCTCCGACTCAGGAAAAGAATCACCTAGAAATTTGGCCAACTCTACAGCTCTGCCTCCCCACTTGAGATTCCCAGCCTCTGAGGCCTTGGTGAGCGTCTCTGATGATTCTTATCACTTCATTGTACATTATACAATGCGTCAGTGAATGTTGGTATTGGTGAATGTGGAGAGTGAGCGAGTCACGAAGGAATGATGGTGGACCTTCAAAGGCGAGTCTGTGGGTTCCAGGAGAAAGACAGACAGTTGAAGTAGAGCCTGAGAAAGATCTGACAGGGTCCTCGCTTAGTATGTGCCAAGTGTTGCTGAAACCATCTCAACCACTTGCCAAGGGCTTTGTTAACCCTCTACTGATCTCATGGATGGGGAGCAAAAGATCCAACAAAATATACAGAGCCAATGTGTTTCCAGGTCAAGGGACAAAATTGGAAGATCATTGAATGGACCTTTAAGGTCATTGAGTATTTTTGAATATTAGTGTCCTCAAACATTTAATGTATATGCGAAGAAGTCCTTTGTTCATTTGTTCAGTTGTTTTTGTTTCCTCTTGGGTGTGTGGTAGTGTTCAAAGACAAAGCCAGCACAATTGGTGCTTAGAACATGTCTTTATCAAGTTAAATATCAAGAGGAAGTTCTCGAAAGAAGTCATATTGATTTGGGAGTAGAATAGCCCAGCAATGGGAAGACACAGGCCATAGTCAGCTGTGAAAACATTCACAGGTGGGGGCAATGGGAAGTTGTTAAAGGTACCATGAGGAATATAGAAGATATCTTAAACAACCACACATGACCTTCAAGGACTTATAATGAGGTTTGTACCAGTGGGAACTAAATAGTGGTTTGGCCAATGGCCTTGCAAAAGCTGTGTGTGTGTGTGTGTGTGTGTGTGTGTGTGTGTGTGTGTGTGTGAAGGTTGTGCTCCTGACAGAGTTATTTGTGAGTTACTGCTAGGAAATCATGAATGAGAATTCCTGCTTTGTGATCTCTCTGTCTTATATATATATATATATATATATATATATATATATATATATATAGATAGATATAGATATAGATATATAATTGTTCGTGTAAGAGACTCCATTTTCAATACAGCATTCACATCTTTTAGTTCCTCTTATGGACAAGACTCATGACCTGCAGGATTCTGGACCTCCATTTTTCCCTGGAGGTGGTCCTTCCTTCTTCCCTGCAGTATCCTGGGGCTGCCCCACTGATTAGGGGCTCAAGGGTAAGGCTGTTAGGAAATTGGAAAGAGAGGCAGCTAGAGAGCAGATGCTCCTGCCTTATAAATTAGGGGAAGATTATGCATGGCCAGCTGTACCATATAAATGCCCAGTTTTTATACCACACCATGATCCTCTGTGTTTATCATATGGTCCAGCAGCTGGTCAATTCTGCCCCCGACTCCCATATATCTATTCCAATCAAGCATTGGCTGGGGATTTATTTGTGTATACTTTTCAGTCTCCGTCAGGATCCCTGCCTGCAGTCTGAGCTTGCAATGTGGCAGGGAATTAAGCCAGCATGCTCTTTCTTTGTCTCACAGATAGGATCCTCCTCACTCACTTGAACATAATGGTGACTGCATGGCCAAATGAGAGAGAGAGAGAGAGAGAAGAGAAGAGAGGAGAGAGAGAGAGAGAGAGAGAGAGAGAGGCGGGGGGGGGGGGGTTTCAAAGTTCTTAAATATTGACAGAGACACTGAAATAAGGTAGGGCATGTATGGTTTGCCTTGTATAACTAAGAAGAAAGACAAGTGACTTCTCTGTGCTTTAAAAATCTTGAGCTAAACCTGAGGCTGTGCAAGTTGCTAAGTGTGTGTGCCTCCTTTGTTTAGTGTTTCCAGGAAGGAAATCCGTTGCTTACTTTTCTTGGCCCTCATTTGCCTTAACTGCTGTTCTTCCTTCATTTGCATGGGACCTGGGTCTGTGGCCCATCTCTGTGGTCCAGTCAAGGGAGATGCTCTCCCTCCTCTCAAATTATCCATCAAAGAAACTCAAGGCTGACCCAAGAATCAAAGCAAAAAGTATTGTTGACTTAAAATAAACTTAGAAGGAAGGAAGCACTTCTTTTTCTGAGTTTTGGAAGGAAAGGGGATTTCAGAGCATAAAACTATGGAAGGCGTTATGCTGACAAAACATTTCCAGATTTTGTAGCATACATAAGATTTTATGAATCTTAAAATTATTATAAACTGAAATCAAGGGAGAACAATGAGATGTGAGTTTTGGAGCAAAGATCATGAACAAAGTTGGTATTCTTAATATTTAAAGATCTCTCACAAATCAACAAAAATATCAGAGCAATGTATAAGCAGGAAAGACATAAACAATCCTCAAAAGAGGAAATTTAAGTTGCCATTCATTTTTATTATTCAATTCATTAATGATGTTCAAAATATCTTAAACGAAATATCATTGTAGGTCTCAATGAGAAAAATATGAAATTATAGTCAGTTTGGCCAAGATGAAGTGAGATAAAAAAAATTAGAGAAATCAATTTGGAAGGCAAATTGGCTTTAAAGTGTTCACATCTTTGGAACGAGTAATAATATTTCTGGGCTTAGCTGTATCAAAGGCAAAAAGGTTTTAATGCAGATAGGAAAGAATGGAAATATTTCTTTGTTAATTATTGTCATTGTGTTATTACTAATAATAAAACAAACGAGAGTGGGGACAATTGAAATGTTTTTCAATGCAGGGACTGTGTAAAGTATATAAGTGTGTCCCTTAGGTTATCATATTCTCACTAAAAAAATTATTCTTGGAGCCGGGCGGTGGTGGCGCACACCTTTAATCCCAGCACTCGGGAGGCAGAGCCAGGCGGATCTCTGTGAGTTCGAGGCCAGCCTGGTCTACAGCGCGAGATCCAGGACAGGCACCAAAACTCCACAGAGAAACCCTGTCTCAAAAAAGAAGACAAAAAAAATTATTCTTGGGACTGGAGAGATAGCTCAGCAGGTAAGAGGGCTAGCTAGGGTTTCAAGGACCCAGGTTCCATTCCCAGCACCCATATGGTGGCTTACCATCATCTAGACCTCTAGCCCCAAAGAATCTGCTGCCCTCTTCTGGCCTATGCGCTGCACACGTGTGGTGCGCAGACATACATGCAGACGTAACACCCATACACATAAAATAAAAATAAAGTGGAAACGTAAAAAATCTATGTTCTTACAAGAGCTTCTAATGACAGGAGTGAAGGCACGTGGCTCAACAGCCTTTCCGTGGACACTTCGTCTGTGGGTGTGTTAGCTGGTAAAGCTATCAGCCATGCCATGCCTGTGGTGATTCCTTTACGGATATTAACTATTATTTTCCTATTTTCAGTTGGTCTTGGACATAGCCCTGTGAATTTGGCTTAGTTTTCTATGTCTCACTGGAGAGTAAGCCAGAGGTCCATGAGTTCAAGTTCAAGGGCATTCATCTGAGCTGTGGTTTAAACACAGATGGACCAAGCTTCACAGCCATGCTATCTCCAGTACATCACAATGTCAAAGGTTGGAGGGTTCAAGACTGGTCACCACGCTCAGCAAAATACTTCTTTTAAGAAGCTGTTGCCAGCCGGGCGGCGGCGGACGCCTTTAATCCCAGCACTGGGAGGCAGAGGCAGGCGGATCTCTGTGAGTTCGAGGCCAGCCTGGGCTACCAAGTGAGTTCCAGGAAAAGGGGCAAAGCTACACAAAGAAACCCTGTCTCGAAAAAAACCAAAAAAAGAAGAAGAAGAAGAAGAAGAAGAAGAAGAAGAAGAAGAAGAAGAAGAAGAAGAAGAAGCTGTTGCCATATGTACTATAGCCTTCAGCTTAGTTCATTGAATGTGTGCAAGTGGGTCTCTGACTCTTGTGTTTGCTCTTGGGGCTCTTTTATTTTGCTGTTGGCTTGGCTTGTCCAACTTCGATACAATAGTTTTTATTTTATCTTACTATGCTTTATTTTGTTGTTATCTCTTAGAAGCCTGTTCTTTTCTAATGAGAGACAGAAAGGGAGTGGATCTGGAGGGGTGAGGAGGAACTGGAAAGAACAGAGGGAAGGGAAAATGTATTCAGATTACATTGTATAAGAAAAGAATCTATGTTTAACAACAAAAAAAAATAAGTTGCAGTTCTAACTTTCAAGGAGGTGCGACTGTGTGTTGCTTTGGTAATAATACCTGACAGAGACAAGAGAGGTCAGGCTACTTGTCTCGTGGTTTCAGAAATTCATCATTTCTAGGCCCTGTGTGCTTGAGCAGAAAATTATGCAGCAAGAGTAAGTGCTGAACTACAACCATCTGCATCGTGGTTGACCAGGCAGCAGAGAGAAAGTGTGATAGGAACCAAGGGCTGGTTATCATCTTCAAAGGCCCACCCCTAGTGACTGACTTCTGCAACTCAGGCACCATATCCTCAAGGCGTTCACAGCCTTCCCAAACAGGGCCACTAGTTGGGGAGTAATCATTCAATGCAACCAACTATGGGAGGACATTTAAGATTCAAATGTATCAGGGACCTTACAGAGACCATTAGAGAATGGAGAAGGAGCCTTCATAAATGGGATTGGTATTCTTACCGAAGAGACACAAGAGAAACCTTTCACCTTGCTCTGAGAACACAGCAAGAAAGTGCTACTCAGGAACCAAGACATGGGCTCTCAGTAGATTCAAAACTTGTCCAACCTCCAGAGCTGTGAAAACAAAAAGATCTGTAGTTTAGAAGCCACTGAGGCTTTGGTATTTTGTTACTTAAATCCAAGCTAACACAAGCCCCTTTTTTTTTTTTACAGAGGACAAACCAGGACTGTTCTGGGTATTTCTCACCATTTCATACGGAATTGCAAACCATTCCAAGCTCTCAGCCGTAATATAAAAAATGGCCATCTTCAGAGTGTTTTTATATTAACTTTTGCATGTTCCATCAAGGTAGACTGTTACTTCTATTAGAGATCACACCATCTACATGATTGTTTTCTTCTAAGAACATCATATATATTTTGAATAGGTCATTGCTCCGAGCCACCGGCACACATCACAGACTGCTTGGAAGGAGCCAAACCACTGTTTAGTGCAGTCTTCATTACACAAATTATTTTTAGTTGCTTTTATTTTTCCTGTTTTCTCCCACAGAACTCTAGCTTCCTAAGGCTTAAATGTGTCTTCATTGCTATTTTCAATAAGAAGCAAGGTTGAAAGACAATAATTTTGTATTAAGATTAAGATAGTTAAAGCACCATTTCTTGGTCAAGGTGCCTTGATCAACAATTCTTGGCCACCTAGATTCTTGATCCTAGATTCTTGGCTACCCCTGCAAATAAATGTTTTGTTGGTTGTGGGAGGGTTGGGGGCGGGGGAGAAGCTGTTGCCAGCTCCTTGGAACATCATGTCTTTTAAGTTAAACTGTGGAACAAGCCTGCTCACTACGACTTTGACAGGAAGGGGACATGTTAAGATCTCTGTGTCCTTTCTCATTCTTAAAAGAAAGAGCTATCATGTTAATAGTATTTACTTGCCAGTTTAAAAACACAGAAGGAAAAAAGTAGAATCAGGAGAAGGAAAAAAGTAGAATCAGGACTCTTTGCTCTGTTTTTTGTTTTTCCTACTAAGAAATTTTCTGATACCAGGAGGTAAGTACACCTGTAAACTACAGATCAGGAAATCCAATCCTGGACCCTGAATCATCACTGAGTGGATGCTGTAAATGTGTCCCAGCTGTTAACTACACAGGCTACAAAGAGAAGGGTCTCAAAATAGCTCATCAAATGACTTATAAATATCAATCATGCAAGAAGTAGCTTGGTTTTTCCCTATGACGCTAGGGTGCTAAATCTACCCTTAGATTCTAGTACCTTCGTTTGTTCTTTGTATAGATTTTAACCACATCCTAGTCACATGTTAGGATGGAGGTATGCATGTTAGAAGAAGGCTCTCTGGCAAGGTCTTCGGTATTAAGAGGAGTTGTGTAAGGCTGTAAGGAGTAGTGTAAGGGAGTTTGGAAATACTTAAGGATTAAAGGAAAGTACTCTTAAGCAAGACACATTATTTTACAAGAAGAAAGTTTAAAAAGCAGCAGCGTTTGAGCTAAGTCCCTTTTTTAAAAAGGGGTTTTATCGTCTCATTTTCACTTGTAACTGTTCTGCAAACAATCTAGAAACATGGCGATTTCAAATCACGGGTCTCGAATCGGAAGCACCTTACTGAATGGAGTACTATAAACCCAGGCACAGCTGTTTCCTCAGACACATCGACACAGGTGCCCCCAAATGGTCAGCCAAGTGGCCTTTAAATAGTGATGACACGAGAAAAATGATCTTGGTTTTATATAGTTGGGCACCATTGTGATTGGAGTTTGAAAGACTTCAGATTTAGCTGGTGAAAACTGTAAAGAGATCATCCCTTGTTACCAGTCTCTTCAGCCTAGACCTACTTCTCCAGCAGAAGTAGTTCTAAGCACAACCACTCAATTTTTACAAGGTGGGTTGTCATCAACCTAGAATACAGATGATGAAAATATCTTTTCATAACAGGGAGTGACATTTGCATGCCCATCCACACTAGGTGACAGTCTTTGTCCCAAACTGCCTCATCCCCCAGGCCAGGTCTGGGGAAGCAGGCATGGTAGGGAGATGAGAGTTCTTTCCAAGAACCTTGTCCTGATAGTATTACATCAAGAAATAAGATCCATTTGGAGAAACAAGTAGCAGCTGCTTAGGAGTTGGTTGTTTCAAGGTGGTAGTTTGGTTTTAGTGACTGGTTTTAAGTCACAGTGGACCATTTGAAAAATTGATGACATTTAACTTTAGAAACTGAGCAAATCATCTTCTAATATTATCTAATATTTGCCATCTGATGCAATGGCCATGTTTAGTGAATTGTGCTTAGGAACCCATGCTTTAATAAGGAAGCATGTCTATACATACACATGAGTCCACAATGTTCCCACTGGTCTCGGCCCAGTGAGTTTCAGAGGTATTTACCTTTTCTGCCATTCAAGTTTAAGGGATGAAGCACTAAACCAATAGGAAATGTAGCTTGAGTGCAGCCTCCAAAGAAGAGAAAACTAGGACCTAGTTAATGCCTCATGCAGCTCATGGCAATGGCCACTCAGTTATTCTCAGACCCTTCTGTTCAGTCCCCCAGGTAGGATGATTAAAGCCCTGTTCTCTCAGTCTAGGGAATACCATTACAGTCATCCTAATCTTTTTCTTTAATGTCTGACTTCTCCTTTACAATCAGTATTGTATTGTGAAATAAAATTCAGGAAAAACTCCACTTTCTACCAGCTAGAATCCTTTTTAACCAGAAATTTTCACATTGCTACTAACTTGAAGTAGAAGCTTGCAGGAAACAACATTTCCTGACAATTATTAGAAAGATACAAATTAGTTGTAAGAAGTTTGGGGCAAACTATGCTTCCATAGGCAAAAACCAAGAGAGGCAAAGCCCCACAACATCCCCCTGGACTCTGTTAATGCTGGATACTTGCTGGGAGTCTCACATCTGCAGCAAAAGCTATCCAAATGGCCCTAGGCCTTTGGCATGCACAGCCCAAATGGGAAGATCTGTTGACCACACAGTGGCCATGTGCCTATGCTCTAGCAGCCACAATAAGAAGGATATTGAGCATCCAGAACCACAAAATGTTAGGGCCTCATGATAGACATTTACTTACTGGGGTGGTTTGAATAGGAATGGCCCTGATCGGCTCATATATTTGAATGCTTGGTCTTGAGGGAATGGCCCTCCTTGGTAGAGATTAGGAGGTGTGACCTTGTTGGAGTCAGTGAGGCCTTGTAGAGAAAGTGTGTCACTGGGGGTGGGCTTTTGGGTTTCAGATGCTCAAGCCAGGCCCAGTGTCTCTCTCTTCCTGCTGCCTGTAGATCCAGATGGAGAACTCTTAACTCCTTCTCCAGCACCATGTCTGCCTGTGTGTTGCCATGCTACCCACCATTCTGATAATGAATTAAACCTATGAAGCTGTGAGCCAACCCCAATGAAATGCTTTCCTCTGTAAGAGCTGCTGTGATCGTGGTGTCTCTTCACAGCAATAGAACATTAACAACGACATCTATAATTATCTGAGTTACATGTGACAATAACTCTCTTATTTCTAATTTACTCATGACAATCTTAAGAGATTATCAAGCCACAAGAGAATGACTTACCACCTGTGATGATTAGATTCAAGATGTTGAAGTATCATTCTAAACATCAAAGTGATCTTCCACTATGTTTAATATAATTATAGTATTAGTTATATCTGTGTGCATTTTTGTTTTAAAGTAATGTGGTATGTGTAGTAGCAATTTTAGCCATAGCATAGGTTTAATGAAAATATCCTTTTCTCCAAATGCGCACTTAGCACAGCACATGAATCTTTATGAAGATGTGAGTGAATATCTGTTTTGTAGATTAAAATCATACCTTCTTCAAGCTAAAATGACATTTGTCTAAAGGTTTCAAAGGAATAACATAACCCTAGCTCAGAACAGGAAATTTGTGGCTTAATACTATATTGAAGGGCTCCGTTTTTCTTCTTTATAGAATGCAGCACACGACTGACCCCCTGTGGCCATATTCTCAAGGTGCTAATTTTCCACTTTAAGCCAACCTTGTTGAAGGGCACAAAGCATCTGCAGCAGAGGTCCTCCTAGTAGTGAGATCCGGATGTGTCATAATTGGAAAACTAGACATTATGCTTGCACGTTGAAACAATGAACTAGTAAGCTCAATTTTGCCTTGATTTTAAAACTTACAGGCTTAGTCTTAATGATTTGCACAAGTCTTTGCCTATAGCATACTATGTGTGCAGAAATATGTATGTGTGTATGCATATGTATACAAGTTACAACATTCATTACTCATCTGTTATGTTTGGAACATTTAACAAGCACTTCACTTATGGCTCATTTGATCATTGTAGTAACTGTATTGTCTTCATAATTTGATAGGTGAGAAATAAAAGTCAAGGATTAGTAAATTCAGTACACCAATGGAGATTTTGAAAGAATTCAAATCTTCCCCCCTCCCCTAATCCATTCATTTCTAACGCATCCCATGAAGGTTTCCAGGACTATTCTTTAATATTTACTTATGTCTATGAGTGTTTGCTTATCTGTGTGTATGTGCACCGCATTTGTGCCTTGTGCTAACAGAGACCAGAAGAGGGCATCAGATATCCTAGAACTGGAATTATAGACAGTTGTGGGCTACCACTTGAGTTATGGGAACAAAACCCGGTCCTCTGCAGGAGCAGCAAGTACTCCCAACCACTGATGCATCTCTCCAGCCTACCAGGACTACCTTTAACACAGAGGCATCACCTCCTTAAGACTTTACTACTTAGCATATATATATGTGTGTGTGTGTGTGTGTGTGTGTGTGTGTGTGTGTGTTCTTTTTATATGTATAAAGCACTGGTTATTGGTGAGGTGGGAGGAGTGTTAACATGTGAATATTAAACAAAAAAAATTTTTCTGGGAACATCATTTGTAGTATGGTGAGAGAGAAGAACGGTGATGAATTGCCCTATGCCAGGGACATCTCAAAATGTGTTATGTGTGCTAACTGGCTAAAGATTTGCCTCCTCTCTGTAGTTCATGAAGATTCTACATTTCCATAAGAGAGAAAAACCGAGACTCTGAAAAATTAAGCAAGCTGCTTCAGTAGATGGAATTATATCTTACCATAATTCATGTAATGAAGTCCTAAGTTCCAGTACCTCAGGACATAGCTTTTCTTTGATAAAAAGTTATTGCAAATGTCATTTGTTAAGATCGGGTAAGGTCTTGGTTAGTTTCTATTGCTGGGGAGAAACATTGTGACCATGGCGACTCATAAAGGAAAACATTTCATTGGGGCTCGCTTACAGTTCAGAGGTTTAGTCCATCGTCATCATGGCAGGATATGGCAACATGCAGGCAGACATGGTGCTGGAGAAATAGCTGAGGGTGCTGGGGAGGTACAATTAACATTTTTAGAGGGTAAGAGAACGGCATTTTTATAAATACACATTTTCTGAAATAACAAACGACCTATTTGAATAGCCTGTTTATTTTCTGCATCAGTAGAGTCTAGGATCTTGGTTTCCAGCTAATACTTTTGTTTCCCTGTAGCACACAAGGCCACCAGAGCACCTCTAACTGGGAAACAAGCTTTCATGGGAATCATCATGACAGCCATGTTTTCATTTTTGGCCAGTGATTCACCACTTTTGGTGAAGTGACAAAAGGCAGAGGAAGATGTGACTCATTGATTTCCCCTTTCAGCAAAGCTTCACCCCAAATCTCCCTGTGTACACTTCAAGATACTGTTGGAAGATAATAATGCCTTCCACTCATGGGGCACACCACCTCTATTGAAGCACCTTCCCCTTCGTTATTCCGCCTCATCATCCCACTAGTTGACAAGGTAGGTGACATTAAGCTTTGCTTTTTGATGAACAGGGCCAGACACCCTGATATTGACTTGCCTTTAGTCCCTTTTAGCTTAGGGCACAGGGTCTAAGACCTTCAATGGATCCTAAAATCACAAATAGTAAACAAACTCCATGTATAAATGATACTCTTTCCCTAAAGGAATACTTCCGATAAAGTTTAATTTATAGGTTAGGCACACAAGAAGATGAGAAATAATTATTAATAACATAGAGCAATTATAACAACATAATATGTTATATGAATCTCTCCCCACCTCCCTCCTCTTTCTCTCTCTCCTCTCTATTATCCTGTCTCATTCTATTTTCAACCTGCCACTTCAAGGAAGCATTTTACAGCATCTCTTTGAAATACTCAAATTGTCAGCATCACTACTCTTGATATAGGTCCACTGTTAACTAAAACAAAGGCACTGAGATACTACGATGGTCACCCTCATAACTAAAGTGACTTGCATGCAGGTAGTACGTACTATATAGGTACATTAAACAAAGGGGTGGTCACATCTCAGGTGGGACAGAACAGAATGGTGTGTGATTTCATGTGCTACTCAGGACAGTAGGCAATTTAAAACTTAAATTGGTGTTTTTCTGGAACTTTCCATTTAATATTTTCAAACCGAGGGTAACTGAAAGTCTGGAAAGCAAAACTGTGGATGGGAGGCTGGGAGGGTAAAGGGCAGAATAAAAATGGACAGTCGGTTTCCCTAATTCAAAGATAACATAGTGCTATCTTCAGGTTGGGTCTAGATGTGCTCTATTGTGCAGAATTAGCATCTCATATGGAAAGAGTAGACATTAATATTAATTGAATAATTAGCATGTGCTGGACATTGCTATGACTGCTTCAGTTATGAAATTTTACTGGAAATTTGCATCTACTTACACATTTAATTCACACAGCAACCCATAACCTAGTTATTTTTATTACTGTCCTCTATAAGTGGCATCTAATCTCTTTGTAAACCTTGGTTTCATCCTCTAAGGAAATTTATCAGTATCATGTCAAAAACTGTTTTCTGTGAAATTAGAAAACCCAAAAATCTCTTACTAGGATGTAAGTCCGTCATCTTTGATAATAAGCAACTTCAGACATCAAATGACAGACATTGAGGGGTGCACTCTTGCCACAAAACTAGCTGTTGAGGAAGGAAAAAGTCCTCGTGTGCAGATTTTGTCAGTTTCTATGATGTAAATATTTCCATCACTATTGCATGCTTTCATCTTGCTATCACTAAGCCTGGAGTTGGCAGTAACGTGTGCAGCTGGCTCTTATACATTCTGACCCAGGAACATGTACAACCTGTTTTTAAGCTGGTATTCTTCACATTCATCAGGAAAGCCAAACTGCCTTTTTCAAACAATATTTTACAACAATTGTGTAAAGTTTTTTTTTTTTTTTAGTTACTGTGAGAATTTCCAAATGTTCTTCTGGGTTAGCTATATGAATAGTCTCCAGAGAGTAGGAAGCTATAAACTTTGAGACCTCTCATAAATGTCCACACTGCTAGTATTTTAGGCTTTTTGGACCAATATTATTCTTTGGTTTTGCAATCTTCTAAAAATAAAACTTGTTCTTGTGGGATAGAGACATGGCACAACAGTGTGCTTATCATTCTTGTAAAGGACCCAGGTTCAGTTCCCAGCATCCACATCAGGCAGCTCAGAATTGTCAGTAAAAGAGGATCCATTGCCATCTTCTGGTCATCAAGAACACCTGCAGGAACATGGTACACACAAACTCATGTAGAGACAAAAATATATACTTAAGTGATAAGTAAATACATGAATCTTTTAAAAATCACTCTTAGGTGTTCAAAAAAACATCTTGATCATTTGATCACAGATTGTAATCTGCTAACTGCTGTGGAATATCTTTCCTTATGCTGTGAATATGTGTTGCTCCCACTGGTTAATAAATAAAGCTGCATTGGCTTATAGCAGGGCAGAATGGAGTCAGGCGGGGAATCCAAGAGAGATAGAGAAGAATGGTGGAGTCGGGGAGACACTTCAAGCTGCCTCCAGGAGAAGCAAGATGTGAGAAAGCAGGCAATGTCATGAAGCTACATGGCAAAACATAGATTAATAGTTATGGGCTGAGTTGTTGTAAGAGCTAGCTAGCAAGAAGCCTGAGCCATAGGCCATACAGTTTGCAATTAATATAAGCTTCTGTGTGTTTACTTGGGATGGAGCAGCTGCGTGACCGGGCTGGACACAAGAAAATCTCCAGCCTAACTTTTGCTCTAATCCTTGAGAAGACACATCGGGGAGAAAAATAAGATGAGTCATGTGGTCAAGTGCTGCTAATCTTACCTGTTGTTGTTGTGTGACACTATTCCTGGGAAGACCTGAGCCAGTTTCTACTAACCCTAAATAAGGACCGATAACTGCCCAAAGTAAGGTGCCACCAAAACCCAGCTTGACAAACCAGTGAGTTTACTGAGGTTATATACAAAGGTATGGATGAGGGGTTAATTTAAAAAAATCAGAAATGACTCAGAGTCAGCTGCATCACCAAGTCCACTAGGTGACGGCTCAAAAAAGCAGGAAATCTAGAGACCGCTGCACAACGTAGGTGGTTCAAAAGGTTTGAGTAGTGGTTCTCAACCTGTGGGTCTTGACTCCTTTGGGGGTTGCATCTCAGATAACCTACATATCAGATGTTTACATTATGATTCATAGCGGTAACAGAAATACAGTTATGAAGTAGCAACAAAATAATTGTGTGGTTGCGGGGGTTCACCACAGCATGAGAAACCATATCAAAAGGTCGTAGCCTTAAGAAGGCTGAGTACCACTAGGTTAGAGAGTGTCCCCTCCAGGCAGCTTGTCTTGTCTGAGAGTACTGCTTAAATATATTTGAGAAGGGAGGGGCCTAGTAAATCTGATCGGTTTCTAAGACTTCCTGAAGCGATTAAGTTGCTTACTTCCTGGGCATGAAAGAGCTTCCCTACAAGAAGGAATATTCCCCCCCCCCCTTAGAACATCCTGTATCTTAACAAGTTTACTTCCAAGCTGCAAGGGTTATATTGAAGGAAATTGCTGCACAACACTTATTTATGATTGATATTGACTGGTCATACTTTTCTAGTTCTTCTTTCATTGATAATGGGGGTTACAATACCCACTCTGAAAGCTCCTTGTAAAGTCTGTTGCAACAAGCAATGTGTCTCCTTTTATTGTGGTGGTGTTGTGTTCCCCCAAATATTGTGTACCTTAATAAACTTATCTGGGGTCAAAGGACAGAAAAGCCACTAGTTAGGCAGTGATAGCACACACCTTTAATCCTAGCATTCCAGAGGCAGAAATCCATCTGGGATCTCTGTGAGTTCAAGGCCACATTGGAAACAGCCAGGCATGGTGACTCACACCTTTAATCCCAGGAAGCAAGCCTTTAATCCTAGGGAGTGATGGTAGAAAGCAGAAAGGTATAGAAGGCGTAAGGACCAGAAACTAGAAGCATTTGGCTGGTTAAGTATTTGGCTGGTTAAGCATTTGGCTGGTTAAGTTCAGGCTTTCAAGCAACAGTTCAGCTGAGAGCCATTGGGATGAGGACGCAGAAGCTTCCAGTCTGAGGAAACAAGACCAGCTGAGAAGTTGACCAGGTGAGGTTAGCTGTGGCTTGTTCTCTGATCTTCCAGTTCACCCCAATACCTGGCTCTGGGTTTGATTTTATTAATAAGAACTTTTAAGATTCCTTCTACATTTTATCATTATTCAGAATTGCCCATGAACTATTGCAACTACAATCTGTTTTAATAAAACAAAAACAAAAACACGAGAAAGTACTGTATCTTTAAATAGCTGGATGTCCAACAGCAGAGGAGGACAAAAGGCGGCTCAGGCCATTGTTATAAGATCCATTTCCATTACTTTTCTGTTGCTGTGATAAAACACCATGATCAAGGCGACTTACTAAAGAGAATGTCTAATGTAGCTTATGATTTCAGAGAGTTAGAGTCCATGATGGCTGAGTGAAGGAAAAGCTGGGAGATCACATCCTGATACACAACCACCACCCACAAGACACACACACACACACACACACACACACACACACACACACACGGAATGATGCAAAGAAAGTCTGCCTCCAGTGACATACTTCCTCCAACAAGCCACACCTCCTAATCCTTCTCAAATAGTTTTACTATCCAGGGACCGAGTATTCTAATAGATGAGTTGATGGGGGCTGTTCTCATTCAAACTGCCATAGTCCCTCAACTGTTTTATGCCACTGCAGAGGAAATTTCTTGGCTTTCTGATATTGGACAATATCTCAAATTCAGCTCTACTTAGCACTGTTCCAGGCTCTGCCTCTGAAGACACATCATCTGGCATAGAGTAAGTGCATATCTATACTAACTCGATGAGTGGTTATAACCGAGTATCTGAGCCCTTGCCTTCTGTGAAACATGAAGTTCTCTCAACCATCTAGCCACCTGTGTATCCCAAAATGTTGTTGTTGTTGTGATGTTGTTTGAGTCAGGATCTCTCTACATACACCTACCTGTCCTGGAACTCACCATGTAGACCAGGCTAGCCTTCAACTCAGAGAAATCCTCCTGCCTCTGCCTCTCAAGTTGTCTATTAAAGTCATATGTGATGCCGTGCTCAGGTTGTATTTCAAAATTAAGGAGACACTCTACCCACATGGAAAGCTATTTTTCTGTCTCAGTGGGCAGAACAGAAATGAAAGGAACACTCCCTGTAGGCAACATCTATCAATTTCCATATTGTTAAGTGGATGCCTGGCTTCCTTTACACCTTAAAATTTAGCAAATTATAATTAGAATGATGTTTTATTGATAAACATATCTTTTTAATTTTTCAAAATGTATTTTATATCTTCTGTGTATGGCTGTTATGCTTGCATATATGAATATGCACCATGCACAGACCTGGTACCCTCAGAGGTCAGAAGAATGCATTGGATATCCTGGAACTAGAGTTATAGTTATAGGTGGATAGTTTTGAGCTACTGTGTGGGAGCTGGGAACTGAAACCAGACCCTGCCTCTACAAGAGCAACAAGTGCTCTTAGCTGCTGAACCAACTCTCTTGTATATATTTATTTAAATAATGAAAGAGAAGAAATCCCACTTCAGAGCTGATCAAGTAATCCAATCTGAGAATTAAAGGAGAGGTGATGTGCCATGATCGGGGATGGTCTAAGCCTTCTTCCCTTTCATTGTTATTTGATGTTTACAAATGCGTTATGATAATTTATTCATCTGATGTGCTTTATGGCTACAGGTTTTAGAGCACTCACAAAGATTAATTACACTAGAGCTTAGCAAAAGGTAGAGAGGGGCCTCCATCCATCACTCACTAAACACTTCCCTGTGAAAGGATTTGCCCAGCTCTGAGATGGAAAGTTAGCTGAACCATCGTGGGAGAGGCACTCAGGAGAGGCTACCCAAGATCCAGGGGAAGAACTGAACTTAGAGTAATGGAATTACACTTCTTTATAAAAATATTATAATTGCAGTTTTTTATTTAGTGGCATTTAAAAAGGGTTTTATGGGACTGGAGAGATGGCTCAATATTCAAGAATGCCTACTGCTCTTTCAGAGGACCCAAGTTTGATTCCCAGCACCCATGAGGAGTAGCAAACAACTGCCTGTAACTCCAGCTCCAGAGGATCCAGCACCTTCTTCTGACCTCTTTAGGCACATGCACATAGATGTCATGCACACAGAGATAAAGATACAGAAATAAAAAGAAAGAAAATCTTTTAAAAAATGGTTTTTGTTTTCATTTTAAATTCTAGTGTGCCAGTTAAAACCTAATCCTCAAAACTCCACAGTCTCAGAAATCTTTTCTCTCCCCTCTAGGGCATGGACTTGGACCCCCTTTTTAACTAAAAATTCCACCAATCTGAAATACACCTCCCTCTCCTAAAAATGTTTTTTACTGTTCAGCCAATGAGTTAAAGGGTGATGATTAAAGTAGATTTGTGAACCTAGTTTGTAAAAAGAAAGTAATAAATAAAAATCTTTAGATATCACTGTGAAAAAAAAACCAATATAACTGCACATACCTATAACATCTATCACAAATTTCGGAAAAGAAGTAGGCTAAGAATTCCAAAGTGTGTTAGCACCTGAAAAGACATTATAAAAATCCCACTGGAGAAAGCAGTGAGGGCCATTTAGAAAGTGGTATTGAAATGGACAGAAAGAAATCTCTGTAGGCCGATGCAGACTGGTCCACGGGTTTTTACAGAGTTATGAAATCACACAGCATTCTGTCAGATTCTACTTCTATTTATCTCAAGTGAAGCTACAGCTTCACCAGGACATTCATTCCCTGCAAAAGAAGACTGGAAAGACTGCAAGCTCGTGAGGGTCAAAGCCAATGAGAAATAGAGGAATTTTTCACAGTGATTTTGGAGGACAGAGAGGATGAAATTCAAATAGCTCTATCATTACATAATTGGTCCTGAAAAAGCCAGCAATGAATTTCTATGGCCAAATCTCATAATATGTGCAAAATCTTCACCAGGGCACTGGGGATGTAGATTGGTTAGTTATATGTTCACTTAGCATGCAACAAGCTTCTGTTTCAGCCACAAAATCTGGTCATAGTGGTGCATTCCTGTAATTTGCACTAGGAAGTGGAGGCAGGAGCATCCAGATCCAAGGTCATTCTTGGCTGCAGAGTGAGTTTGAAGCCAATCTGGGCTAGAGACATTCAGAAGAGGCCATCTTGGCTATGCTGTCGTAAAATCATAGTGAATGACCACTCCCAATGACTTTGTCTTTGTGAATTTACCCATCTGTGGCCAATGGTAACATCTTAATCACCGATCATTATTTTCTTTGCCATTCTACATATTAAGAAGCATTTTTGCTGCCCTCCGTTGATATACAAGAGAATAAACTTGGTTAGCAAGTAGTCTGTGTTTCTCAAAACCTCTTTCCAAGAAATACCAGTTCTATGCCAATCTATAAAAAAGGAGATTCATTCTCAAATAAATTTAAGTAAACTGCTATGATTCTTGCCTTGGTGACTCACACTGGGCTGGATTTTAAATTCTCTGAGTGGTTGGGTGGTAAAAAAAATTCATTTATTTATAGATTTGGGGGCGTTGTTTCATTTTGTTGATATGTAACATTTGTTAACATCTCATGGAATTAGGGTTTACAGAGACCTTCTACAAATAAATTCAGAGGAAGAGAGATCAGGTGAAAGTTTATGGCCAAATATACCAACGTGCCAAGATGTAGTATACAGAAAAGAATGCAAAAATCTCTCCAAACTTCATGCTGATTGCTATCCTAATTTGCCTCTCCGTTGCTATGGTGAGAACACTGACCAAAGCCAATGTGGACAAGAAACTGTTTATTTTGTCTTAGAGGTAAGTTACAGTTCGTCATTAAAAGAAACCAAGGGAGGAACCTAGAGGCGGGAGCTGAAGCAGAAACCATGGAGGAATTGTGCTTAGTGGTTTACTCCTGTGGTTTGCTCAGCCTGCTTTCTTTTCTTTTTTCTTTTGTTTTTTTATTAAGACTCACCCTACATACCACCCACAGATCCCACCTATTCCCTCCTCTCACCCCCGGCGCTCTCTCCCAAGCCACCCCCCATCCCCAGGTCCTCGAAATCAAGGTCTCCTATGGGGAGGCAGCAGAGCCTTGCACACCAAGCCGAGGCAGAGGCAGGTCCATACCCCTCCCGCCGTACCCAGGCTGCCCAGGGTGCCACACCGCAGGCACCGGGCTCCCAGAAGCCTGTCCAGGCACCAGAGATGGATCCCGATCCCCCCGCCCGGGTGTCCCCCGAACAGCTCGAGCTAAGCAACTGTCTCCCGTATATCCAGAGGGCCTAGTCCAGTCCCATGGGGGCTCCACAGCCACCAGTCCACAGTTCATGGGTCTCCACCAGTGTTCAGCCTGCTTTCTTATACAACTCAGGACCGCACCCACGTGGTGCCCTCTCATACCAATCATTAAACAAGAAAGCGCCCCCCAGCCATGCCCACGGGCCAATTTGATGGAGGCAAAGACCCAGCTGAGGTTCTTCAATGAAATGAGGACTTGGCCACTCCAAGGGTTAATCACAAAGATTTGAGGAGAAAGACCCCTGACCTTACAAGTTAGCAGCACTTGAAAAAATACGTACATGTGAATAAGACGAAGTGTAAGAATGGGGTCTAGGAAAATTAGAATAAAAACATAAAAGGTGATTTAACAAAGTCTATTAGTTTGTGAGGTATATATTGATTTGAGAACCATATGAAAGTATCATAACTATAACCATTTTCCCATAACGTTGTATTTATTTCAACACCAGTAGGCAACTGTTGAAAATGGCCAGAAGTGGACAGGAGAGGAGAGAGAGGAGAGAATGGAGAGGGATGAAGAGCCAAGGGAAGAGGTGAGGAAGGGAGGGGAGGAAGGGGACTGGAGAAAGTTGAATTCTACATTTTTTCCCCCTGACAATGGTGAGGCTGTGAAAACACTTTCATTTGAGGATCTCCTGGTGCAAATGACTTTTCTCTACTTCCTTTCCTTATTTTCCTGTCATCTGGGACCCATCAGTCACCGGCTCACCATTGCCATCTCAAGTCTCTGAGTGGAGTTGGTGTGTCTTGCTTATGAGGTTTATCTCATGAGACACAGTCCTGTCTGCTTGTTCACGCCTATGTCCCCGAGACTAGCACCTGGCCAGCACTTAATGGATGCCAATACAATGCTGACAAAGAAGGAATTAATTTTGCACTTTGGCGTCATGATGGATTTATTATTTTTTGCCTTGTCTTTCAGGGACCCGTGGCTTAAGGTTATGATCCGTGGCCATGAAACAGGATTAACCTAGTAGATATTACCAAATCCCAATGTCATGTTCATTTTCTCTGTAGTCTAGTCTCTCTTTGAAATAGAACACTCTTTTTTGAGAGAGTGAGTGAGAGAGAAAGAGAGAGAGAGTAAGACATATAGCCCTTACACTAGATGAAATCCCTCTAAGTTTTATACCTGTATAGAGTCATGTGGTCAGAGGAGACCATTTCAGGAATGAGGGGAGAGAAGTTAAAAGTGTGTTGTTTACATGTCACTGTAAGGTTCACATTTGAGCATTAGGGAAGAAGGCTGTGTAATGGGAATGTGGTCATTTTTGCCTTCGAGTGCCCCTTTCTTCTACCAATAAAACCACAAACCGTTACCAGGTGATCCAATAGAGTTGTTACATACCGCACCCCACCCCCACCCCATGCCGTGATTTTGCTAAATCTGGAAATTGAAATGAAGCAGAGGCCATGGCCAGTTTGGTCACCTTCCTGGCATGCACTGAGACCATTCATACTGTTCACAGAACAAGGTGGTGAAGGGCACCCTGATCAGCGGGAAGCCCACAAAGTCAGTGCGTTTTTTATTATTATGCTGGGAGGGTGTAAAAAAAGATAGTGCTGCCTCAACAAAATCGAAGAGGATTCAGGTGCGGTTGTATTTCTTTTCGGGGCCCAGGTTTGAGCAGCGCCATTACATTTGATTGTAATTCCTGCAGCTAAGCAGATGGGCAAGCAGTACAGCAGGAATGATAATAATCTATACGGAGTGTTCCTAAGACATGAGTTAGTGCTCTCGAACCCATAAAGCTTGCAGTTTTATGGAGATGAACCATATTATAGGCCCACGCGCAAGCACACGCTCATCAAATTACTTCAGCCGAATCAACAGCTCAGATCATTTGTACCTCTTAACCTTCTGGAATAGACCTGGGAGATAGAGGCTCAAATCCATTTCTTCTGTATAAGGGTTCAAACCAGATATAAAAAAAAATGTGGTCTTATGCTTCAGATTCCTGACTCTAAAGTAAACCTGAGAAGCTAATATGGCTGTGCTGTTATTACCAAGTGATTATAAACTGCAATCATCGCCCCCCCCCCCAGCCTACAACTTCAGGGATGCTGCCTTAAGTAATTCTCAAAGACAAGGGTAGAATAGGTAAACAAATTCACCATAGAAAATTTCTGACCAGAAAAAAAAAAAAAGGCAGTGGTAGTGCACGCCTTTATTCCCAGCACTCGGGAGGCAGAGGCAGGCAGATCTCTGTGAGTTCGAGGCTAGCCTGGTCTACAGAAGCCAAGGCTACACAGAGAAACCCTGTCTTGAAAACAAACAAACAAAGAAATGAAAAAGAAAACTTCTGATTAACCACAATTAACTAAGAGTCAATTTGGATACAATGGAAAGAAGGCAGGGCTTCCTATGAAAAGAATTGTGACTCAGACACTATTTACATTAATCATAGAGTCCTGGCATTCTATAGAAATAATGGATAAAGCTACTTAATAAGTATTGAGAGATGAAGCGCAGCATCAGGCAGGCCCATTGGTTTGGGCCTCCGGTGAGACACACACATTGTAACAGAAGCAGCCCTTGGAGTGAGAGCTCACATCTCAAACCAGGAAGTTTACAGGGACTAAGAAGCCTCACTCCACGGTCCCACTTGGAGAGCTTGCCTCTAGTGACCTAAAGACCTCCTACTTGCCCCCCTGCCCCACCCCAAAGCAACACCCAATGCTGCCACTCTAGAGACCAAGCATCCTTTACAAATGGATGCTTCAGGGGACATGCATCCAAACCCCAGTGACAGCTATTGGCATCAAGAAATTGTTCAACCTTCCACCCTCAGATTCCTTCTCCCTTAAAATGTGGGAAACACTACCTGCCTGCTGCCTAGCATGGCTCTGTAACCACACATATGAACTACCCACCACCATGTAGCCAACCAACACCATTTACTTTTCTTGGTTAACAATAACCGTTTTGAGGGGAATGTCTTCCTACTTTCGAAGCTGGTTAACATGGAGTTTCTTTTCTTTTCTTTCTTTTTTGTTTGTTTTTGAGACAAGGTTTCTTTGGCTGTCCTGGAACTCTCTCTGTAGACCAGGCTGACCTTGAACTCACAGAGATCTGCCTGCCTCTGCTTCCTGAGTGCTGGGATTAAAGGTGTGTGCCACCACCACCCAGCAACATGAACATGACTCACGTTTCACTCACTAGAAAACAGGTTCATCTTAGACCCCAGGCTCTTCTACCTGTAATCCTGTGCTGATCCCAGTAGTCTGAGTACTGGGGCAGCTGAAATTGTAGGAGGAAATAAGTCAAAACTCAGTCTTTTTGAAATTTGGAATATTCTTAGACTTTCGAGTGGGTTTCCTTTTAAAGGCGGATTCTAAGTCAAAAACGTCATACTCTAAGTTTCTCAAGATGGCACTTCATTAAAGAGACACGAATATTATAGTAATCTAGGTGACATCATTTCATGGTATACTGCAGAATTAGGACCACAGAAAACTACAAATAAATACTTCGTTAAGAATTATAGGCTACATGATATAAGGGCTAGTGGATTTAGAAAAGCCAAGATATTATTCATTTAAAAATCATTCTTTTGTTTAAAATTTATTTTATTAAATTTATGTGTGTGTCTGATTTTATGTGTATAGGAATGCAGGCGCCCCCCAGAGGCCAGAAGAGGGTATAGGATTCTTGGGAGCTGGAGTTATAGGTAGTTGTGACCTGCTGAATACAGACAGGTATGGGAACCAAACTCATGTCCTCCAGAAGAGCAGCAAGCACTCTGGACTCCTGAGCCATCTGCCCAGCCCCTTAAATATTCATTCTTGTACTTTTCAATAAATTTGGCTTGCTTGTCCTTCTGAAAAAAAATAAATAATTTTTAAAATTAAAAAAAATTGATTCTTGGTAGCAATTGCTATTGGCAGAAACCTGCCGCTGACATACACATAAATATGTAAGACTTTTATTTACAGTTCTTTCCACTGGAAAGCTACTGGTAAGCAGGAAGTGTACAGCAGTTAGAAATACCATTTAAAGCATAGCAAAGCAATCCACGGTGTGGTTCAACACTACTAGGAAAACATGTTTCTTTGTTTTTAATCTAGTTTTTATTTCCCTCCAACGTGCACATTTACAGTATCTCTTCTGTGAAAAAAGAAACCTTTTGAACATTTTAAACATATTTTTAGAAATGAAAAGTCGGGGCAAAGAGATAAAGTGAAAGATTTCAAGACATTTCAGAAGAGGTCAAGAATAAAGGATGACGCTTGGGAGGAAGGCAAGCTTAAAGCATCCAGCACCTGTCTGGTAGACTTTCTGGTGGGTTTTCTTTTCCTGCTGGGTGAAGATGTCTACCATTACAAAGGCAGAAATTATCAGCAAACCAAGATTCTATCTGAGAGCAGAAAGCCAACATGGTGACTAACAGGGTGACAGGGCCATGCTTTACAGAAATAAAGATCACATCAATCAGATTTTTTGTTGTTGTTGTTGTTTTGTTTTTCGAGACAGGGTTTCTCTGTGTAGCTTTGCACCTTTCCTGGAACTCGCTTTGGAGACCAGGCTGGCCTCGAACTCACAGAGATCCGCCTGCCTCTGCCTCCCCAGTGTTGGGATTAAAGGCGTGCGCCACCACCGCTGGGCTCACATCAATCAGTTTTTGAGACCTCACTATATGGAAGGAAGTCTGGCCGGGTGCCTGAAGGAAACACTCCCCGCACCCCCCAGAACCCTACTTTAGACTGCACATTCGTTTCCCAGGGCCATTGTCTTAACTGCTTCTGGATGCATCCTTCTCAAGGCTCTGCCTTCAGCTGAAAGGAACTGCCCCCACCCAAGGCTGTGTTCTCACTGACTGGGGGATGCCAGGTCACACACACACACACACACACACACACACACACCCCACATGCCAGTATCCTCTGGCATCAACTGGAACGACTCCAAAGGACCAATCCTGCCCCAGATCCACCCGCACCTGCACGGGATTGAGCCTAACTTCTGCAAGGCTTCACCATTCTGCCTCTCTACTAACGTTATTCCTTTGCTCTGTTGCTGGTGTTGCCTGCAGAGCCCTTACCAGTAAACTGAATCACTGCCCATACGTTTCCATGCCAGAATTGTTTCAAGACACCGGACTTCAGAAACGGCCCTACAGGTAATTTTTAGTCGAATTTTATAGATAAGATTATTTGCTGGCCCGTTGGCAATGAAGACCCCCCACCCCACCCCTCAAAGATGGGACCTGAGAACCAATGGCAGCATGTTCCAGGGGTCAAGTGTCATACTCCTTTAGCCATGGGACAGCAACAAAAAGGGAATGCGCTGGTGGGGCATCTGAGAGCTGTCGCGGGCACAAGCGTCATAAGGGCTGTAGAACGGGGGAGACCTGGTTACCGCAAGACGCTGGCTTCACTGCAGAAGTGCACTGGAGTTCAAACTGGCATTTGAGTGAGCAGCGGGTGGAGAGGAAGTGAGAGAGAGAGAGAAGTTACAAAAGAGCTTTCCAGTCAGAGGAGGCTTCGCTTACCAAAGCCCCCGATGTAGAAAACTGCCTGGCAGCAAGAGGAAGTGCGAACGGGCTAGTGAAATCTCCTGAGAGGAGGGAAAAAAAAAAAAAAAAAAAATAGATGGTGCCTAATGATGCTGCAGGAGCGGGCAGCGTCCAAGTCGCAGCAGTGATAGGAATGGGGGAGGGGAGGAGTTATCTTAAGAGCAACCATAAACCAGTGAAGCATGCCAAGCAAAAAGGCTCCGTAGAGAGATTTGTCTAAACAAAACTCTCTGGGTTATTTTGTGAGCAGCCTTCATCCAGCTTCCTCACGGCTGTTGCAGGATTTAATTCAGCGGCATGCCAATCTCACGAAGAAGCTGCCTCTGTAGATAGAGTCGCTAAGTAAGCCACTCTCTTGGTGATGGGAAAGGCAAGTCACCTCCACGCACTGACTGATCTCACACAAAGCAATCTGTGCCCTTCGGTTTGAGATCTTAACATGCGAGTACTTCAGTTCTGCAGGAACAGGTGCTGCTGCATGTTTTGTGTCCCTGCACATCCCCAGCCCTGCCAGTGCCTGGAACTCAGAAAACAGCATCCAATAAATGCATGTTGTCCCGTTGAATAACAGAGTAAATATCCTCTCAAGGAAGGGCCCCACAGGGAAGGTAGCAAGTTGCTACGGGCTTATTCACACACTGGAGTAAACGATGAATAAGTACATCTGCTCAGTGACAATGAATGGGATAGGCAGTAAACCAAGAGGCAGGTAGGTATGGCAGGTAGGAGGAAGGGGGCATTCTCAGGCTGTGCCTGTAGGTGGGAACATTCATGGAGCTGGTGCCGGAGCCCCCTCTGGTTCAAGCTGTGACTTTTACTATTAAAAAGTTCTTCCCAAGGGAAAGCAGCTGTTCCAATTTCGCACTGGCCACTGAGTCCCATTTTGCACTTCCTGTTCTGTTTCAGAATGAAAGGATTTGGGTGTTTTATGTCCATACAAAGCCATGCCAGCTAGGAAATGAAAACCAGCTGCAGTCCTTGATTCGAGGTGTCTGCCACCTCTTGACTGACAGGTGTCCTAACAGCTGTAATCCTCTGAGGACCACTTAAGTACTGAGCCTGAATCTGAGAGCCCCATGTGAACCTACTCATCCCTTCTCAACCAGTCTCTGCTGCTGCTGAGAATCAAAAGCCAATTTTACGTAGGAACTTCAAGGAATCCCATAGTGAGGGGGTCTGCACAGGTGAGTCTGTGCTCTGTCTCGGCTTTATAGGAGGACATCGCATATTCATAGGCAGAAATCTGGGAGGACAGCTAGACTTGGGAGCATGAGAGAAGAGTGACATCCAGTGGCCAGCGGGTCACATTTCTGCTGTGCTAAACGCTCAGTTTCTGAGAATGGAGCTCATGCTTCGCCCCAGAAACTGATGTCTGTCTTTGTCCTTCAAAGCCCGGAAAAAGATGTTCCAGGAAGATTATGATTTCAGATGAGACTTCCCTGCCCATATTTTCCAGCAGGCTTTTCACTTCCAGCTTAAGAGCTCCATTCTCTCTCGAGTTATCATGTTCTAAAATGTCTCACAAAGTGTAATAAACAGAGGCCAGAGAGACGCTAAGGGATTAAGAGCACTTGCTGCTCTTGCAGGGGATCTGAGCACCCACATTCAAAGTCCCTTTTTGACCCCTTTAGGCACCAGGCACACAACTTGTGCACATGTGTACATGAACAATTGTACACATGAAGTAATTTTTATGGGGCTAGAGAGGTGGTTCCATGGTAAGGAGCGCTGCTCGATGTTTCAGAACACCCACGCTGTGTGAACAATGGTTCATAACTCCAGAGGATCCAGCGCCCTCTTCTGGCCTTTGTGGACAATGTACACATGGTGACCAGGCATAAATGTAGGCTAAATACCCATACACACAAAAAAATAAAAATAAATGAATGTTCTGAAATAAATAAAAATAAACTCCTAAAAATGTAATGAAAGTTAATGTTCAACAGTTAAGAAATGTAAGACCCAAAATTATATTTCTGTATAGTTTTCAAAATAAGGATGATCATTCAACAAATGTTTACTGAGTACCTACAAAAAAATGTAGGGATACTTACAGAATTACAGGTTGCATTTTTATCGGGAAAGACAGGATGAAATGTACACATACATGCACTGACAAGCTGCGACAAATGTTAAGAAGAAAAATGAAACAGGATGAAGTCACGGAATTTGAGCAGAAGACTGGTGCTCTTTTGAGTTCACATGACCAAGCAAACTCTCTATAAGGATACTTGAGCAGAACCAGAATCAAGTGAGGGTCCACTGAGGGGAAGTCCATCCAAAGGCAAACAATAAAGATGACTATGGGACAGAGTGGGGATCCTAGAGAAAACTGAAAGTCAATTTTAAAAATAATAATCGCACCTGACAACAACTTGAATTCTCCTTTAAGTTAAAGGGGAAACCTGTGACGGGAATTGTGGCCATTAGTGACAGTCAGTCTTAGAAATACGAACCCAACTCAAGAGTCGCAGAGTGTGACCGAATGGCCAAGCATCTTGCCGCAATGACCAAACAAAGAGACTGTTAATCAGAAGTGCGGGCTTCGGCTCTCCTCAGCATCCCATCCCGAGCACATTTCACAGGAGCAAGGTGGGCACCCGATCCTTCCTCCTTTATCAGGTAAGGGCATTGCACACACACGCACACGCACACACACACACCACACACACCACACACACACACACCACACACACACACACACACACACACACACACACACGCACGCACGCACGCACGCACGCACGCGCACACACACACAGGAACTCAGGCACACACACGTTTCGTCATGCATTCGTATTTGGTTATAGAAAAGGGTGAAGTATTCTTGCTTTCTTTCTTGTTGATGCACAGCTTACATACAGTAAATCCCACACACCTTAAGGGCATACTGTGTTCAGTTTTTTAAATAACAGCATCAACTATCACCCCAGATCAAGATATAGAATATCGATCCTCTTAGGAGCCTCGTTCAGACTCTTCTGACTTCTGTCACTGTAGACTTCAACTCTGAACTTCTTATACAGTATCTCATATAATATATATATATATATATATATATATATATATATATATATATATACACATATATGGTGTATGCCTGAGATTTTTTTCTTACTATTCCACCTGTGAAATGTATTGATGTTGCTATATGTAATAACAATTTATTTTTTGCTATTTAGTACTCCATGATACGAATATGCCACAGTTTATTCCGTTCATGGGCTTTGGGGTTGTTTCTTATTTGGGATTAAGGAAAATATGTTACTAAAATTTTTTTATTGAATTAATACATTCAACTTTCAGTTTAGTGGTATTAAAAGAACTAAGAGAAACAAGTGTGTATGAATGTGTGTGTGTGTGTGTGTGTGTGTGTGTGTCCTTAGATGTCAGCCTTCTTTGTACATTCACCGCAGGTTCCAGTGTAAAGGAAAGAAAATCCTCTGAAGGCATTCAGAGCCCCTCCTCATGCCCATCCTGCTTATCACATGCTTCTTTGAGTATCATTGAATGCACAAGTGCCTAGTTCCACCAGGACTCTATGCTCACATGACTTGAGAACAAGGAATGGGCACCAAGCACAGCAGATACCCCATGTTATAGAATATTATTTTAAGGTGTGTTACTTTTATTTAGGTTGCATTTGTTTAACTCTGTGAAGCTGTGTTACTTTGCCTGTCTAATACATCTGACGGTCTAAAAAAGAACTGAATAGCCAATAGCAAGACAGGAGAAAGGATAGGTGGGGCTGGCAGGCAGGGAGAATATATAGAAGGAGAAATCTGGTAGGAGAAAGAAGTAGCCAGAGAAGGAGGAGGACTCCAGGGATCAGCCACCCAGCTACACAGCCAGCCACAGAGTAAGAGTAAGGTTTACAGGGGGGAAAAGAGAGAGAGAGAATGAGAAAATCCCAGAGGCAAAAAGATAGACAAGGATAATTTAGGTTAAGAAAAGCTGGGAAGAAACAAGCCAAGCTAAGGCCAGGCATTTACAATTAAGAATAAGTATCTGTGTGTGATTTATCTGGGAGCTGGGTGGCGGACCCCCCAAAAGAGTCAAAGAACAAAAGTAAAAACTACAACCCCAGTTGCACATTCCTCCTCTGTTCAGCTCCTTGCTCTGTGTCCCCTCATTTCCTAAGGTTTCATTTTCAAAGATCAAGTCAGAAGACAAACTTGATAAGAATTTCAGGATGTTGACAGCAAAGTAATGAGCCATGCTTGGGACTCTTCAGAGTTTGAGGCAACAGCTCAGGTTACCTGTCTGTGAAGCTGGAGTTTAAAAAAAAAAAAAAAAAAGAACTTCTCAAAGTGCTACCAATGGACTGCTTCCACCAGCAATGTCTGATAGTCCCAGATCTCCAATACCCCACAACACTTAGCAGTGTTTACCATCAAAATGGGAAGACAGTCATAACTCTTTGTACTTTTGATTCGCATGCCCACAATGACCACTGATGTCAGAGGCTCATTTCCTAGTTTTATGTCTTCTTTTGTAAGGCATGTGTCCAAACGTCTGCCCACTTTTACACTGGTGTAGTGGTCTGGATAAGAATGGTGCCCATA